>NW_026624224.1:0-12187 GCF_030028575.1 Malurus melanocephalus
GAGGACAAGAGTCCAAGCGTTTTCCCAAGGCCTCGAACAGTTATTTCCTTATGTTTTTATGTATCTTACAGCCATCTCTGAGAACGCTCTCATGTTATCAGGTCAATCAATAATTAACATTACAATCCCCCAGCTAATTGGTTGAGCCAGTCTCAACCATCACCAGGCTCCAGTGAAAACAAATCCAAATTGAATAACTAAATAAAATAAGGGACTTCTTCTGTTAAACAAGCAAAAAAAGATCATTTTACTGGATATGTTTGAGGACATTTATTTGAACACAACATGCAGGATTTCAAAAATGTGTGAAATGTGAACCAGGGGCCGAACTTTGCAGTTTGGCCTCTGATCAAATCAATAATTCAAGGCAGTTTTTTCCTCTTTTTCCTCCCTGTCCAGTTGAGGTTTAGCTCACGTGCCAGGTCCATCAGTGGGATGTCTCATCGATCAACGATCACTTTTGTTTCTTCTTTGTTTCTTCTTCACTCTTTTTTTTTTTTTTTTCTCTTGAAAAAGAGGAACAAGAAGTGAAAATAGCTGAAGGAGTAGGGCACATTCTCGAATGGTAAATACAAGAGGAGCATGAATCATCCCCTTATAGAAATGACGAGAAAGGATGGAAAAGGTAGCGGTTTGGGAGAARCGAGTTATGTTCTACATGGCTGATTCAGCTCTCTGGAGTGAAAATGAATCATCAGAATATTTAAATCATATTACCAGTATTAACACACACAAAACCCCCAAGCTCAGGAAACCTTTGTTATGAAACAAATTCGATAACGGGCAATAAAAGAACAAAGGAGTGCTCGCTGAAACGCTGTGCTCAGTTCTGCTGCGTGTCCCAGCCCACAGAACCTCGGAAAACCGAAAAAATGCCCCACTTACAGCAGAGCACARGAGAGCCTCGCAGCCCAAAAACCTCCAGAAAAAAAACAGACAGCTCTTCCAGAGCTTTTACACTCCGGCAGTGACACAAAAGTGTTTAAAATAAAGGAATTATCCCCTGGAGAGTGCATTCTCCGGGGTAATTAGTCCTGAGGAAGGATTCATTACTCTGAGCAGCACACCGTGAGTGGATGATACAGACATCAGACCTGAGTGGGAGGTTTGACACCGGAGCTTTTCTTATCTAATTGAACCCCAGGCCAAGTTACAGCGTTAATGAAGCTGTAACACATCAGATTTCAGGCAGGCTCCAGGTGGWGATAACAAAAAGGTCAAAGGATGGTTTTAAAGCCATTTTTTTCCTTCAACCAGTCTGGCTCAGCTTGGCTCGGCCAGGACAAAAAGTGCCCCAGGTGCCTGGAGATGTTTCCTTTGCATAGGAAATATCCAATACCAGGATATATCTCAGCAAAGCAAACCACAGGACTCTTTTACATAATGAGTTGCAAAGGTTTCCTAGTGAGGTGTCTTGTTCAGCAAAAAGTACATTTGTGTATTTCTGAAAATTTTGTCACATTAAAATTTCTCAATCCCAAAAGAAACGTGTCTGTTCAACAGCTGGAATCCTCAGAGGGATCCAGGTGAGATAGAAATCTACCTCTAAATATTCATTTTTGTGTGTGTTTTTTAATCTAAATCTTGCAGCATCTTTCTCAAATCTCAAWTTTTGTCTCTCAAAAGAATAAAAGGAACGAAAGTTTTCATTCTCTGCTGGCAAGCAAGAAACCTAATGAAGATTAACCAAAAAATCCTGARCAGCTATTTTTAACAAAWACTTTTTMATAAAGGAATGCATATTCCTGAAGTAAACACGGGCAGAAAAGGCAGAAAGGGAGACTGACAGGCAGGGAGAGGACAAACCAGAGAAGCCTTTGAAACATCTGGAATGTTGCAGTGAAAGGTTATTTACCAGGAACGTCAGCCGGGCCCAGATGGTTCTCATTAGGCTGAGATCAAGAGACCAGCAAGGCTAAAAATATGTGTTTGCTTTTTTAGAAACTGGACTTGGTTTTCTGGGCTTCAAAAATAATAATCACCCTTACGCAACTGCTGTAACTTAGAAGTATTTTCTTGGAATATTGTTTGGCACCCGGGCTGGGATCAGACTCTGTGCCATTGCTATTACTCACGCAGYCCTTCCCCCTGAGGATTTGGTGATGTATCTTTTACTTAGAAACAGGAGGATGGCACATTTCGCTGAAAAATGATGACTTTTGTTTATAAAGTGAGGGAATATCTGAATTTCTGCTSTGGGCCAGGCTTTTGCCTTGGAGTAAATGTGTGCAGGTTCCCTGGAGTCYGCTGGGATGTGGGATTGAGTCAGTGTGGGGGCCAAGAGCACACGCTGTGCCAAGCACTGCACCTGGGCAAGCTTGGGAGTGCTCATGGCTTCCCTGGGAAATTTGGGAATAGTGGGTGAGAATCAATGGAAAAAGGTTGAGTTACATCAGGCATCAGCTCGGTGAGAGTGGGAGCAGGTAATTGTAATTCCACGGGGAGATGAGAGGTTCTGATTCTGTCACTGTCACCTCCCCAGAAATCCATCCACCCGCCCTGGAGGCACTGGGGACTCAAAAAAAAAATCAGCAACTCCTGAATTACCATCATAACACATTTTATATTGAGAGCTCTGAGTGTCAGCCAGMAGAGCACAGAGAGAGGGAAGTGGCATTCCACAGGGAATGGTTCAGAGATTCCCTCTGGGACTCTGCAGGTTCGGTTCAGATTTTTTAATGAACCAACACAATTTCTCACAAATGGGTTTAGTGGAAAGGAAGCGGAAATGTGAATGTGGTCTAATGAACARTTCTTAGCTAAAAGATTTGAGCTCTCAATGGAAATACTGAAAAAATTGTTCACATCTTTCTGATGGACCCAAACTGAAAGACATGTTTTGGAAGAATTCATTTGATTTGGAAGAATTCATTTGATTAAATGGTTCCCACTGTCATGGGCTGGCCAGTCGTGACCAATCCGAAGCAGAAGAAAGGCACACTATTTACTGGAACCTGTTACTAAATAAAATATTTTTGTTTGGGAAATAGAATTTGGGAGGACACAGATCTTAACTTTTATGCYTGGGTACAGTAAGGTAATGTGACCACCAGTAAGAAAACTGATCAGATGATCAGATGAGTGCACTCTGTCACTTAGTTTTGAATCACTTCCTTTGTTTCATTTGTTTTCTTGTCAGTACTGACAGAAAAAAATAATATTTTGAAGGGGAAAAGTGTGATCACTGCTTCTGTCATTGAACTTCAGTTTGTGAAGGATGATTTCTCAGAGAGGATGGCTGCAGTGGGAGATGCTGTGAGGTTTGTTCCCTGGAGAGGTGATCTACAAAAATGACTTTGTGGGCTTTTATTAGAGTTTTTTGGGGGTTGGGGTTTGGTTTTGTTTTTTTTTTTTGAGCAGAGTAGAAAATGTACCTCTGGTGTCTGTCAGTGAAGAACAGTTCAAATTGGATGCAATGAGAGCAGGGAGCTCCTSTCTCCTTTGGAAATAAGGGACAAGAAGCAATGGATAGAAAGTGATGCATCTGAACATGAGGCAGAACTCCTTTCCTGTGCAGTGCCTGAGCCCTGAACAGACACCAGAGAGGCTGTGGAGTCTCCCTCCCTGGGGAYAYTCCAGAATTTTYTGGATGCTGTGGTCCCACCATGATCCTTTCCAGCCTGGGATTTYTRTGAAAAACCAGAGGCAGCTTCAGCRGGGAGAGAGGGGGAATGTGCCACTGCCCAGGCTGGATCTCCTGGGACACTGGAGAGTGTTTTATGTCACCCAACAGCATCCARCCCACCACAGGAAGAGAACAGAAGCAGATGCACAAAAGGTGAAAGTCAGAGCTAGCAGGAGTGTGGTCAGAATGAGTAAACAAGCCCCAAAGTGACAAATTCCACTCTCATACACAGAATTATTTATTTTTTGAACCCAGCACTAAACATTTCTTGAAATAACATCACCCCCCTGTCCAGGGCTGTGCTCTGCTCAGCAGGGCTGTCAGCTTGGCAAGTGGGCGACYTTCTGTGTAATGTATAATTCAAGTATCCAATACACAAATGATTGCAGCAGAGTCAGAGAACATGCAAATTATGTCCCACATCCTGCTGTTAGTCATCCTCTGGGGGGAACTCACCCCTCCAGAGCCAGGATCCCAGAACACACTGTATGTTTGCTAATCCTCACTTTTTAAGTGTTTCAACAGCAGTAGCAGAAACCTCGCAGCTCTCCTCTTGAAAATGACTGTAACCTAAAACTCCTGGAGTAAAATGCTCAGTCCTTTCCCTAAAAATAGAAAATGAATTATCCATATTTCGTTTTGCTGCTGCATAACAGTTAGAGGTATTAATTTAAAATATGATAGCAAATTACACGGAATCCTTCATCAAAGGGGATCAAAGCACTTTGCATATTAATTATATTTCAGAATAAGACTGTGAGCTAAGCTTTATTACAGGAGATAGTGAGTTCTAGGGATTCATCTGGGCGAGAGGAAATCAGGACACCTGGGATTTACAGCCTGTGACGTGCTGCCTCACCTTCTTCAGATCCTCTGTGCCTCAGTTTCTCTGTAGGAGAATGGTTATATTTAACTCTGTTTTCAAAGGCTGAGGAAAAAAAAAAAATCTTCTGGCATAAGTGATGCCTGAAGTTTACGTGGCAATTACAGCACCAGAGTGTTCTRCGTAGCAGGAAGGGAGGCGAAGTGACAGATGTACCCTGTGGAGTCCTAAGGCTGCTCTGTCTGCCAGGAAATTCCCCACTGGAGGTGCCAGGAGCAATCCTTCCTCTTTCAAATATCCTGAAGGAGGAACAGGGACCACCCTCACAACCCTGAGCATCTCCTGGGCTTGGGAAGCTGCTCCTTGCTCTGTGGTTTTCCAGGAGAGAATCTTTTCTTTCTGCCTGACAGCTCGGTGCAGTCTGAGCGTGAGATCAGCCAGGTTTTCAGGGGCCATCAGCAGGGAGGAGGCAGCAAAGGTCCCCTGAAATGTCAGTTCAGAGTGATTTACAGAATTCATACTCACTGCTCTGCTTGTGCTGGGTGTGCTCGAGAAACCTTTCTAGGAGAGAGCAGAGGGACAAATCCTGCTCATTTCAGTGTGTCTGGGACAAAGCAATTCATGGCAATGAATCTAGAGTCCTTTCTAGAAATAATGACATGAAAACCATCTCATTTCACAACACTGATAAACAGCGGCTGATGGAAAAAGGATCAGAGCAAACACCTTGAACAAAGGTTACTTTCCTTTGTACATTCTTTAAATAGGTCATGTGGAATGATGGATGTGCCTAACCTGAGTGGCTCCACGTCACGAGACCAAGGATGAAATGACAATCACCAACAATAAACCAGCCCAAGAGTGAGGGGATGGGCCAGGCAGCATTTGGTTCATCATTATCAAATATGTCGAGAATAACCAAAACAAATATTTAGCCCAGCCTCGGGTGAGCACATGATAARATAGGAGTGTGCAGGAGTTTATTGYGATCCCAAATTATGGCAAACACCAACTTCCGTTGGACTTTAGCAGAAGAGATGTTTCTGAGTGATTTCTGTGTGCCCTGAGAGGTGCTGGGCTCTGTTTGCTCTCACACAAAGCCCACGTGTTGGGGGGRTGCCTGTCCTGCTATTGCCAAAGCCTGTTGATCTTGCTTAATCATTTACTGGAATTCACCTTGGGGTTCCCTGCAGTGGCAAAAGAGGGCTTCCTGTAGACCAGCCAGTGCACTGGGATGGTTTTTGTTCTCTTAGAAAGAAACTGGGATAGTTTTTGTTCTCCTAGAAAGCAGAATGGCCTGTACAGCAGCAGGAGGAAGGTGGGCACATCTGGTCCCGCTCTCCTGGGAGGAACAGAGCCAGTGGAAGGGACTGGACAGGTCAGCAGYGCTCTGGGGTGAGACCAGACCTTTTGCAACCAATGCAGTGCTCCCCACGGGGCTGCCCTTCCTCTTTTCTACGTGGCACTGCCAGCAAGAGGCCAACAGGAAAGCCACCAACGTCACCGTGGATTCGCTTCCGTTCTGTTCAGCCGTTGCCACAGAGAGAGCCCCTTCCCCGTGGGGCACGGCTGGGGCAGGTGCTGTCTGCAAACCCCACACAGAATCCCTTGGCACAGCACCCTGGCAGAGTCCCAGAGCCCACTGGAGGCAAACAGATCCATGCAGTGACCCTCATCTTCTTCCAGCAGATGTGACAGAGCCCCGTGCCCCCCAGACCAGGCACAGCACGAGCAGCAAAACAAAATAAAAACCCTGGAGGTTCCCAGGCTGCCACTGCCACCGGTGCCAGCACCTGACAGAGCTGTTCTGGGATTTGGCTTGCTAATGGGTGAGGAGCTGAGATGAGAACCATTATGGAAACGAGAGACACAAGTCTGGGACAAACGCTGCTGGATTGCTTCTTACGGGGCATGTTCTCATCGCAGCGCTCCGTAATTGCCAGCGATGGTGCCTTGCAGGTACCTCCAAGGGACTGGAGACAGACAGATGCTGCTCCTCATCTCTTGACAGGCAGCCAAGATCTGAGGAGAGCGTGCATTATTCACTATTATCATCATCATCATCACCACCATCCCTAACCTCATTTCCCTGGAGATTTGATTCCAGTGGAAATGTGTGATGGCCTCTCCTGGGGTTTGTGCTGGTTGTGTGAACCATGATTCCACACAAACCCTTCCCATGGAACTCTGATGGGTCACACATTGTCCAAAGCCCCCTGAACATCACTATTTTTTATTGTAAGCTGCACTTGAAAGCCATAAACCACCAAAAATCTGAGTGTCTGTGAAAAACCTGCAGAGACTGCCTGGTTCCCCAGACACCGACTCCAACAGAGGAAAGCAGGACAGCCAAAAATCAATAGCAACAAGCCAAAGCTGTTTATTTGTGCCAAAACAGAATGATGAACCCTGAGCTTTTTTTTTTTTGCATATTGCATGTGCAGGAACATGATGTCAACACCTCCGTGCTGCAACAGGAAACAAAAGATAAGATTTGGTGAAGCCTCAGCTCTTCCTGAGCACTGACCTGTCACTGGCTTTGTTTATGTTGTGCTTTACTAAGCYGAGGTTACCAACACAAATAATCTTTTTTGGCAACTTCAGCCTCAATTTKCTTCACAAACAGTTTTAGGTGGTTGCCAGTACATTTTTTATTTCTAAATTCTTGCCTAATTTTGAGCAAGATGTGTGTATACAAATGCTGCACCATCTGCAGTTTGGGCTGTACAGTCATAATGTGGAACTTCTCGACTGGATGACAAAGAAGAATAAAAAAGAAAATGAAAAATGATGTGCTAGTCATAATTAGTAGGCATTCCAGAATACATTTCTGGAGAAGTTATTTGTCCTAAAGATTCATATGCCTGCTCTATAATTGCCAGATGACTATGCAAATATTAGCAGTGACATGACAACAAATGACATCCCCCCACGTATGGAAATGAAGCAAAATCTAAATTTACGACCCACTCATTTTCATTATTCATCTAAGCCTAATAACAATCACTGGGAAATGTCACTGTAAAATCCAGCGAGGGCTTATTTTTTTTTTTTTTTTTCTGAACTGAAAATCAGGGGGCTGTTTCCTAACTCTGACAGCTCCCTGAATTTAGCACCCGCTGGCCTTGGTGTGCTCTCAGCCACAGCAGCTGAAATTCAGCTGAGTTTTTGGGGCACTGATGCCTGACAGCCCAGAGAGTGATGCTCCATGAGGAAAACTGCTCCTGAAAGGAACAGAAGCCGGCACAATGGAGCCACTGATTAAGGAGAACAATCCTGRAGGATTTCCTATTATGCCGAGCTCCAGGAGGAAACAGCAAAGCAACGCAAAGGAAATGAGTGCATTCGCTCAAAATGAAAAGGTCAGCCAGSCACAACTTTGCAGCTTTGATATGCACCTAACATTCCAACTCCCATTTTTATCGCAGATTATAGCTTCCCAAGGTCCTCAGGAAGTTGACAGGGAGATTGTAAGGTTACTGGGTGGTGTGAGAACGGAACTGCCCGTGATTTACAAACTTGTCATTGCAGCGGAGCCACTTCTGTGCGATGAAGAACAAAGCAACTACCCAACAGCCTCCCTTCTGCATCTTCATCACACAGCTTTAAATAACAGCTGCAGTCAGCAGCAGGGAGAGTCAGACTTCCCCCTGAAAACCCTCTCCCCAAAGGGGCTTTCACAGGATACAACACGGGCAGGCAAATTCTGGTACCCTCTGTGAATGCAGCTCTGCAGATTCTGCCAGATGCTCCTTCACATCGATATCACTCCCAGTTAAACAGCACTGACTGTAAAAACAGCAAAATCTTTCATACAAAATATTGTTACATTGAGGGGAAAAAACCCTACAGGACTCCTGGGYTCCATTCACAATAATCCCATTGCCTCCCTATCACAACGTAATCACCCCCAGCTTTAATTCCCTTATTTATAAAATAGAAACAATGATATTTAACTTTCTGTCTGYTGTGAGAAGTGGTGGGTCTTCACTGCGTGCCTGAAAGAAAASCAAATTATTATTGCCTGAACAAATGGACTGTTTCTATTAAGGCAATAGTGCCARTGGGATTCATATTGTTTCAGTAACTCTCAACTGTTTGTGTTGGTTGAAAAAAGATGCTTGAATTTGCTGATGCAGGTGTAAAAGGGTTTTATGTGATTTTACCTAAGGAAGGACATGGCACACAGAGTGAAACCATGGCCCTGCTGAAGTTAATGGCAATATTCATAATATATAATATAAACCAGCTCCTTGCATACATCTTTTGTATCTCAAGAGCCTCCCTGAGACGTAACTAAAATACCAAATCAAAAAGGCTTCCAAACACTACCTCAAGACGAGACCGGCAGAACGAAAATTTCAGTCCCTGGTACTCGAATAGATAATGAAAAATCCATTAGTGACTCACTTTTCCTAAGGATAGAAGGCAGCATCCTTATGAGTCAGCTTTCTGYTGAGAAAAAATCTGTCTTCAATGGAGCAGGAGCCACACCATTGAAAAGAGCTCAATTATCAGCCATTACACTGCGGGACAGASCRGGGAGCAGGTAAGGAAAAGAGCAAMAACACACMAAGGACTCAGCTCGTGGAGGACCTCTCAGCATTATAAGACTGACCTTTAAATTCAGTGAGAAATGAGAGTTGCATTAATCCATCACCTGCCTGGGAGATTTACTGCAGGCTGCTCCGGAAGTCAAAGCACACACGGATGCTGTGGCTGCAATACTAACAAGGATAGGGTTAAAACAGGTACATGTCTGAATCAATTAAGGGGAAAAAATTAAAAAATGGTCATTGAATGTACTGAACATTAGCAAATTTGAATGACTGTAAGGGATGAGAAAACTTTCGTAGAGTGTAACAGATAATATCTGCAGATATAGAAACAATCATATGTAAGAGGAAATGTGCTGAATACTGACAAAAAAAAAAGGTGATATGGGTTCTGAAATGATTTAAAGGAAGTTACTTGCATCTGTCTGAACAGAGTAAATGAAGGGAGTCTTTCTCCTGTGAGAACTGCACTAGCAAGGTACATTTTATTTTTCATCCCTCACTTCAGCTCCGAAGTCCTTACCCAAGCAAAACTCCCACTGGAGTCAATTAAACCTTCCTTCTGATTTGAAACACCATAACTAATGGAGAGAAAACCTTTCAAGYTTGTCAGCTTTTTCACACCTTTTGGCTGCCTGCAGTCATCTGCAGCAGTGTCCACATGAGTCACGGCACCTCGGAACCACGCAGCCAAGGGTTGGGGGCTGCCATTCTCACTCAGATTTGTTTTATACTGGATTAATTCTATTGTCTTCAGTAAACTTCAACGTGCTTTTCATGGGGCTGAGTCAGAGAGTTTGGCCCTCCACCTGAGATAATGTTCTCTGTGGCTCTGGACTGACACAGTTCCATTGTGTTGCTTTTTCAGGCTTCGTTCTTCCCCCTCGGCGCTCCTGCCTGGGATGTGCTGCCCACTCAAGGCCATCGTGTCACTCAGCAGCAGGACTTTTCTTCATTTATTCCTCARTAAGTTTCTCAGCTGTGTCACAGATGAGCCATAAATCTTACCAAAACCKACTGATCTCCCAACAAGAGAGCTCTCTGCCCAAATTCTTTACTTCCCCCTTATCTGGCTCCCCGTCGCTGTTTACCACCAGTGGCCCAATCGCTTTTGCAATTAACAGCAAAAGGCAACAGAARATCTTCTCCAGGCATTGCTGATGGGAAGGAACCCTCTGTTCCAGGGGTTTTCTTTCAGCTTTGACCTCTCTGTGCCCTCTGTAGGGGAAGCACCGCCACCTTACCCCATTTCCCTGCCCCGCCTCAGTGGGGACACAGGAAAAATGTCCCTTATGTGACCTCAGCGTGGCCCCAAGGGCACCACAGAGCAGCACGAGAGGTTCCTCCTTGAACAGAGCTCACAGAGCTGCAGCTGTGACTCATCTCTGGCTCTTCTTGTCACCGTGACGAGGCTCCTGATGCYGAGGGAAGGCACAGCATCCTTCGTCACCGCCACGCTCCCCAAAGCCCAGGATGGTGCAGAGTGGGGAAATAGCAAAATGTGAAATGTGCCCAGCAAATTTCCCTGCAGCGTGGGAAAGCTGAGCTTCTCCTGCTTTGGTAATCGTCAGCCTACGCTCTCAGAAGGCAACATTTCAGCTGCAAGGCTTTGCTGGCTGCAGTTGGGTGTCCACCAAGTGTCCATCAAATCTCTGTCCTCCTGGAGAAAGGTCTTATGTGAATTATCAAGGCCAGAAGGTTCCCTGCTCAGGACTGCTCAGGAAATTGGAAGAGGACTGAGGGATGTTGTCCTCTACAACAAACCAGTGATTACTCAACTGAGAACATCTTTCTCCGTGTCAGCAACAAATCTACAACACTGGGATTGGGTATTTGTTTGCTCTAACTCCCCTGAACAGAGTGGATTTCAATCTCTTTAGGCTTTAAAGTTTGAGGTTTAAGGAGTTAATCTCTGTGAGCAGCCTATGCTCTCCCTGGAATGAGGTTACTGCTCTGAACTTCCTCAGGAGGAGACCCTTCCCTGCTCATGGGCTTCAGAGAGAATCGAGGAAAATTAATTTCATTAGGCTAATGTTAGCCTCAGTAATGAAGTTTTCATCTTCCTGACGCTGTTCACACACACAGCTGTCACCAGCAAAACGCATCCACTGTTAGGGAAAAAGGACATCAGGGAAATTCCATTGAAATAAGTAGAATTGGAAAGTTCTTTTTTTTTTTTTTTTTTATTTTCTTTTTTTTTTTTTTTTTTTTTTTTTTTATTTTTTTTTAAATAGGGTTGTTCCCACAATGATTTCAGGGAAGAGAGTGAGCGAATGAGTAAGAAGATGAGGAAGGGGCAGGGAAATACCAAATATTCCCAGTGTACGCCCTCAAACARTGAATAAAATGTGAAATCGGTAGAATGGAAACATTTGGGATGGAGRATGGAAGAAAGTGAAACACAAATGATGAGAAACTCATGTTTCAGTGCTGGAAAAATCATGATGAGCAGGATAGTCATCTTTATGTGCTTGTTATACCCCTACTACGAAGCCAACCAAAACAGAAGGGGCTAAATATCGTACCACTGAACCCAACCCAATATTCCAAATTTTGTTGCCTAGAGCTCAGTASTGGGATAACCAAAATCTGTGTATAGATTTAGGARWCAGCACCAGCCAAAGAATTTCCCCRGGCATTATAATTTTGGCAGCCAATACTGCRGAATGATAAAACATGAACTTTTTARAWAGAACACAATGTGGATGTTTTCTCGGCCTTCTTCCTCRCAGAACCTCCTCCAATGCCTGCAGATTGCATGTCAGGCCATCCCAATCTGCCCAAATATCTGCCRTGTTCCCTTCAGTGGCCTCTGACACCGGAGATGAAAGGCACAGACATATTTACACCATAGGATGCACCAGAGCCAAGCTGCATTAGCATATGGCAGCTCAGATTAAYGTTTGGAAGAAGCCCAGTCTGTGAGTCAGACTGATCCTTTCCGTTCATAAACTTGAAAGTGCCAGGAAAAAAGCAAAAAAGTCCAATTAAAATAAATCCTGCCTAACTCTGCTGAAGGCTTATCATCACAGCGTGAGGAGGACAGGATTTTGGGCAAGAAACCATGGAGTGGCCTCAGCAGAGAGAGGGTGAAAGGAGCATTCTTTGGCGAGGGACAAGTCTGGAGACTGCTGGGCCTGGCTTCCTCTAAAGGCTGGAGGAGTTTTCTTGAAGGGTTTATTT
>NW_026624224.1:12539-62091 GCF_030028575.1 Malurus melanocephalus
ACATCTCCTCTTAGCTTCTGCCATGACCTGAAATTCATCCTCATCCCCAGGATCCTGCACAGGCCTGCCTACAYGTGTGCTCTCATTCATTCCCCATTCCCTTCTGCTGGGTATTCCCTTCTCCAGCAGTTTGTCTTTGTTCATTCCTATCTTTCCAAGCTCCCTTACGTGCTCTGTGTCTTCCAGTGCTCTCCTCACYCCCATCCCAAGCCCACACCTTGGGACAGTCACCACTTTGGAGGCTCTGCTTGGCCAAGTGGTGATGGCTGGAGCTGGCCCCAAGGATGGATGCTGGATTGGATCCTGAGGCATTTGGAGTTCAGCACCCAAAATTAACCCAACTCCAAATCTGAGGCCAGATGCTGCTTCAAAGGGCAAAGGGGAATGACTTGAAACTGAAAGAGAATAGGTTTGGATTGGATATGAGGAAGAAATTCTTTGCTGTGAGGGTGGGGAGCCCTGGCACAGGGTGCCCAGAGAAGCTGTGGCTGTCCCTGGATCCCTGGAAGTGTCCAAGATCAGGCTGGACACTGGGGCTTGGAGCACCTGGGACAGTGGAAGGTGTCCCTGAAGATAAAACAAGGCCAGAGTCAATGATTTCTGCCTTAATCCATTAGAGGGTTAATAAAACCTCTTTATAAAATATTTTTCTTTGGCCACGCCCTGATTTCTGCAACAGATTCCTTAGCACTGACAAAACCTCCCCAATCCACTGACCATCATCACAGCAGTGCCAAGAGACCGAGCGAGAATGAGGAAAACACAAATCTCATTTGCAGCAGAGGCAGCAATTAAAAATCCATATCCTTACTATGAAAAAGATGAAAAAAAAAACCAAAGGTAAGTATTTCTTGTGTGTAATGTCCCATTGGGCTTACTCAGCTACACAATATCTAGAGGAAATCACTGAGAACGCTGATAAGGAGGCAGAGAGGACATGCCAAAAGCGAGTCAGGGAATTCAACATCTCACGCACAGGGCTGGCTCCAGAGGGTCAAAGGATGGGAGAGAACCCACTCAGCTGCAGGAGCAGCAAGATTTGGCAAGGCTTCCAAGGAAACTTCCAGAGCCTTGTTTGAAAAGTTCCTCCTTGTCAAGTGGTTGTTTTGGTTCATTTGTTTTTTGGTTCATTTGTTTGCTTGAAGGCCTTTGTGCGGTCCCAGTGCTGCTCAATCCCCCCACACTCGCTCTGCTCTATCAAACTGATTTCCATGCACTGCTGGCCATGGGCAGAGCTGGGCACAGAGCTGACTGGGTGTCTGAGCTGGCTTCCACAGCTCTACCTGGGCAGAGCCACCCATTCAGAGAGGTTTCATGCTCGGTGCAGTGAGCCAGGAGCAGCATCCCCATCCCCTGCGCCCACTGAGAGCCCGCAGMGTCTCTGGGAGAGATCCAAAACAGCACTCAGGCACCAAAGTGCAACTCATGCAGACTGCTGGCGCCTGTGCTCAGAGAGCAGCCCAGGGAAGCTCTGCCTGCCCTCCTGGGCTCCCTSAGATGCCCTAAGTGCCCACAGCTCCTGGGGAATGCTCCCCGAGGTGCCCACAGGTCTGGCGCCTTTTCGTGCCCCTCTGCTCCTGGTGAGCTCAGTTCCCTCAGCTGCTCCTCTCCTGGAAAAATCAGTGGGRATTTGTCAGGAAGGTCTTCAAAGCCTTTCAGTTTCCCAGGCATGTTGTGCCCAGCAGAAGGGAACTCTCAGGAGTGCTTGTAGGTATTGAAATTAGTGAGCCATGGACCCCTTCTCCAGTGTTTCCAAGGAAAAAGCCCCAACCAGACTCCCTCACCCCACACCAGAAATTCTGCACTTCTGGCTACACAGTAGCTCAACCTTCAGGGGATGGCCAGAGCACATTTTTCTCCCTTCCCTTCGTGCCCTCAAATTTCTCCGTTTTTCAGAGGTCCAGATCTGTCTTCCAGGGAAGTGCTCTCCAGCACTCAGTGAGTATTTAAAGCACAGGGGTGCCTCATCTCCCAGGTTTATTTTCACTGACAAGCATAATGGAGATGTCGATGCCAGACGTGTTACCTAAGCCCACAAGCAAACACTTTGAGGTCCTGTGTGAGTTTTTTTACAGTGAGGCATTCAGAGCTCCCCTTCTCCTGAGTATTTCCTCCTGGCTGACACAGGAATCTCACCGCTCAAGTGTGCAGGCTCAGGGCACTCGAGTCCTTCAGGTCCTGGCTCTGAACTYATTTCTCTCCAGTGAATAGGGAAYTTAAGGCATTTRACTCACTGGAGAGCATGAGAATCARGTTCYAATCCCCAACTCAACCTYCCTTTGCTGCTAATCCCAAATCTCTTTGAGATCTGGCCCTCTCAGTGTTCAAAGTCCCYGATAGAGGATTTCTCCCTGGTTAACTGTTAACTTGAATCTGCCTTTGGCCATGACCTTTGCTCAGGTGATTGCAGACTCCTGAAGTGCACTGAACACTCACCACTCCAGGGATATTGTACAAACYATGAGGTAAGCCTGGGACAGGGCCTGCAATTTCCTTGTGGCGTTCATTTCCACAGTGGAAAAAGAAATAAAATACAGTTAAACATTCTGCTCGCTGTGACTTTCCCACAGCAAATTCCTGGCACCCAAAAYGTGCCAGGAAACAGGCTTGAGAAGAGGCAATTTGTGTGAAAAGAAAGGCAAAATTTCTTGGGTTTTAAGAGTGGTAGATTCCCTTCAGCATTGCTCAATGATGTGATTGCCCATTATCACAGGACAAGGAAGAGGCCACAGAACTTCTTCTTCATACATCTTCTGTGCAGAAGTGGCTGCACAGAACCTCTTCTCCATACTCAAACACACACATCAGCTGTACCCGTCCCTGYGATGGAAAAATCAGCAGATTATCTCTTCTGCTTATTGAGCAGGAAGAAGAGAGGTTGTTATGTCTTCTCAAGGAAAAAAACAGTCAATAAAAAAAAGGAACCTAGGCATTAAATTGAGTAGGTACTCGTTTATACTCTTGTGTATTTTAAGTCCAATCTCACAAAAATAAATGGACAGTGTAATTTATGTGAGTGTGATAAACACACTACACTGTGACAAGAGTTTAAGACAACATTTAAGGCTTGATTYCTTTGTTCCCCGGAATTTGGAAAGTACTGCCAACATGTAGCTTACCCAAATCCTAAAAGGAAGGGCTGAACTTTCATTACTGATTATACTTAGCACAGCGCTTGTGTTTGAATTCTTCACCTCCATGCGCATCCTGTTCCTTCAGAAAGGTTTCCTCACACGCTGTTATTTATATTTTTCAAACGCTTTGTAACCTTTTTCTCTCCATTCTCTGCAATGTTTTTTCCTTTTCCTGAGCGGCAGTTGGGCTCAGGGCAGCCAGGGCCACACCCTGCAGAACACAACACATAATCGAGGGCACACCCTRAGGAGAAATGCGCTCACTCCAATTCCCAGCCCACCCCGACACGAATSGCGAATAAAAGCACCGGGGGAAATGTCCCCGGGTGAGCCCGAACAAAAGCCACGGGGCAGCTTTTGGTTCTGCTTTTTTTTTTTTTTTTAATTTTTACAGGGCTCTGTAGAAGAAGGGGCATCAGTGAATAAGCGCTGCACCTTCCTCAGAGTCATCTCGCATTCCCAATTGATGAACGAAGCCTGATTGAGCCGAAGGATGACTGTGTGTACCCAGCTTTACCTTCAGCAAACAGTGCTGCTCATGACCCAGTCACAGCACCGACTGTGAGCTCCCAAAGCAGGAGCCAGAGGCGAAAATAAAACTCAGCYGTGTGTAAGGAATCACAACAAACAAAAGAGGAAATCATGTATGTGAGTGTTGCAGGGTGTTATATCACCCCAAAGCCGTGCTGAACAGGGAACGATGGAGGTTTGGCTTTTTTTGGGAAAGAGAAGACTTTGAGATTACAAAATAGASATAAGTAAAATTCATAGAATTGTAGAATCATGGAATATGGCTGGTTTGGAAAGGATTGTCCAACCCAGCTGCCCCTCCGGAGGAAGTTCCACAAGGTCTCCCCTCAGTCTCCTCCCAGGCTGAATTATCAAGGATTAATATAAACTCTATAAATTAACTTCATTAATGTGAAGTTAAAACTTAAAAATAGCATAACAACTGGAGATGAAGAATATCCCAGAAACCTGGACATGAATCATTTTACCTGCATAAACAACTTTATTAAATAAAGAACCAGGAAGATGATTCAAATAAAGAGTTTTTTTGGGCACTGGAAGGAGGTACCAGTTTTGTTCTTGTGAGGCATTAGTCAGGAAGTCAGAGAGACTCATCCATGATCTGATTTATCTRTAAGAAAGCGAACTGGAATGAGGAAAATGTTCTTTTTTTGCAAGAAGAATTATGAACACAGAATTAGGACTGAAGGGATTTSTTTGCTAATTTAGAACTGAAGCTGATCTTTTACTGAACTGAAGGTGAGTCAATTCATCCTTCTGCTTTGGTTTCTTGGTTATTAAAGAGTTCTGAAAATACGGACTTAGTGGTTTCAGAGCAGGAGTTTGGCTCAATGAATGTTCCCAAAGCAATCTGAAGAAAAACGAGAGTTTGAAGTCTACTGTTGTCAGAAAAAGTTTGGTTTATTGTTCCCATGAGAAAGAAAATTGACTTTGCAATCAGTTGTCAGTATCAGTTTGCTCATTGCAGTTGTGATGGTGGGACATGCACCTCGAATAAACCCCTTTTAGTTCCCATTCTAGCCCACAACATGAGCTCAGCTGCCGCACCCAGCTGGACTGGGGACAAATTCCTGTTCTTATCTGCAGCTCGATAGAAGCCTTATGTAATYAAACAGCATTGTGACGAGGGTCTTATCTCAGGCCATTAACTTCTTCTTCCCTTGGCAAGGATGTGAGCGAGCTGGACCCAACTGCAGAGCTGCTCTGAGCCCGTTCCCTTCTCCAGTTTGACCTTTTAGTGCGAAATAAAACCCCCACGACGTGAGCTCTCTCTGTGCTGCGTTCTCGAGACTCTTCAAGGCCACCTCCAGATTTATCTACAGTACAAGTGAAGAACTTTTGCAAAGCCTTCAGCACTCTCTTGGCTCCTGGGAGAGCTGATGCCTCTGCACAGGACAGTTAATAACAGCTAGTGATGCCGGGGCCTTGCCAGGAGCTCGGCTGGGTTGTGTAACCACCTCGACAGGCGCTGTTTGTTTTGGTTTTTTTCCACTASACATCGTCCCCGCTGGCTATGCCTGTGCAATCGTTTGACCTCATGAGAGATGGGAATTGTCTCATTAATTTCAGCGGGCTGCTCAGGTTTGGAGCACAATGCAAAGTGGAACCATTTGGTGGCTGATCTGTTCGCAATCTGCTGAATATGCTCGCACAATGCAGTTGGGTAATTTAGGTGTCTGAGATCAAACAAACCCCCCAAACAATTAAGTATTTTTATCTATTCCCTGGGGACTTTCTGAGGGATTGTGCCATGTTATCTCATACTTGGGATTCCTCCATTTTAGTTTTTCATATTACCAGCRTGAATTATTACCTCTTTCTTTGAATGAAAATGGTATAGATTAACAGCTCAGACTCTTCAGTAGTTTTTCTCTGCTTGTTTCAAGCTGAATTTCTTTATTTTTTAAGCAGGTATGGGCCTAGCTTCTGTGTAAAAGGAAAAAAAAAATTGAAAAATGTGCATCTCTAAGTAAAGAGATGACGACAGCAGGAGGAAGAGGAAGAAAGGTGCAGAATCAATTAGAAATGCAGCATGCTGCACAGAGCATACTCAGATTGCTGACAATTCCCTCTTGCTCCTGCCCCGCTTTTAGACTTAAAAGGCCAGAATAGCTGCAGTTTGTTCCAGCAGCGCAGTCTAACATGCACTGTACGTGAGTGATGGTGACTCTGAACACAGAATCACTCTGCCTGCAGCAAAACCTCCCAGAGGGATGCTGTTAGCTGGTGATAAATGATGGGAAGCAACAGGAACGGTGCATGGGGCAGTGCAGGATTAGCCACGAGCATTGCTCTGAAGCTGGCAGAGAAAGGCATGGTGGCAAAATGGAAACACTGGGGAAATGTCTCATCTAACAATTGGGGAGCTTTTTCTTACTTTAATCCCTTGTCTCCAGTAAAACTGGAAAAAAGTATTTCCAAGAGCAAGTGAAAGAGCCATGGTGGCCCTAAAGAAGCTCATCACAGAATCCTGGGATGGTTTGGGTTGGAAGGGGCCTTAAAGCTCTTATTGTTCCATCCCCTGCCATGGCAGGGACATTTCCCACCATCCCAGGGTGCTCCAAACCCCAATGTCCAGCCTGGCCTTGGGCACTGCCACGGATCCAGGGGCAGCCACAGCTTCTCTGGGCACCCTGTGCCAAGGCTCCCCACCCTCAGAGGGAGAATTTCTTCCTAATATCTAAGCAAACCTTAACGGGCACACAGAGATGGAGGTGTGGGTGTTCCTCCTTCCTTTGTGGGCACTTGCAAGTGTGAGACTTTCCCCCGTCTGTCACCRTGGCTTGGCTCTGTCCCCAGACACTGCATTCCCTGGCACAGGCTGGCATCACTGTGATGCTGAGAGTGCAAATGATGCAGGACAAAGCCTGAAACACCTCACTCACCCTTCTGAGCGGCCACACTCTATTCTGGAGCTGCAGGAGMTGGGAAAGGGGCTCAGCCTGGAGCAAAGGGGGATCAGGGGGGACCTTGTGGCTCTGCACAACTCCCTGACAGGAGGGGGCAGCCGGGGGGGATTTGGGATCTGATCCCAGGAACAGGGACAGGAGGAGAGGGAACGGCCTCAGGCTGGGCTGGGGAGGGGCAGGGGGGACATCAGCAGGAATTTCCCCATGGAAAGGGTGCTCAGGATTGGCAGGGGCTGCCCAGGGAGGTTTGGAGTGCCCATCCCTGGAGGTGGCACTGAGTGCTCTGGGCTGGGGACACGGTGGGGATGGGRGCACAAGCTGGACTCGCTGACTTTGAAACTCTTTTTCTAACCCAAATAATTCCGTGACTCCGCGCTCGGAGCCGCGGGGCTGAGCGGAGCACGGAGCGGGCACCGAGCGGAACCGCGCCGCGGGGAGCTCCGCGGACCCTGTCACCGCCCGCATCCCGAATCATTCACCCCAAATCCTTCACCCCTGATCCCTCCGGGAAGCCGGCTCCCCGTAACCCGGCGGCGGAAGCCCCGGCCGGCCCTGCCGCCCAATGGGCTGGGGCTGCGCGGCGCCGGGGCCGGGGCCGGGGCCGTCACTTCCTGGCCCTGCAGCCGCCGGCAGCGAGCCCTCAGCCGGGCCCGGGGGGCGGCGGCGCCCGCAGCCCGCCCGCCACCACCGCCACCACCACCATGCCCTTTGATTTCAGGAGGTGAGTCGGCGACAGTCGCGACAGAGCCCGCCCGATCCGCGGGGAACGAGCGGCCGCACCGCGCCGCTCTGCGCCCCGCCCGCGGACACGCGTGGGATGGGATGGGATGGGAGCGGGCATGGATGGATGGATGGATGGAGGGATGGATGGATGGATGGATGGATGGATGAGGTGTGGGCATGAAAGGGCAGTGCAAAGAGGGAGGCTGTCCCCAGCCAGCGGCTGGCGCTCCGTATTGCGGTTCCATCGAGCCCAAGGGGTGCGTGGAGCTCGGGGCTCCTGCCGCAGGAGCGCGGGGTGATGGATGCGGTGTTGGGGTGGAGGTGCTGGGCTGCTGATCATCTCCCGCAGGAGTCTGGGGTCTCACAGCAGATTAGGGGGGCGCTTTTTGTGGTGGGGCTCCTGCAGTACCTTTAGAAGGTCGTGGTGGAGTTCCTTATAGTGGGGTTCCCACGGCAGCTTTAGGGCATCATTCATCATAGTGAGTCTCCCCCGGTAGCATTAAAGAATCATTTTTTATGGTGGGGCTCCCACAGCAGCTTTAGGAGATCACAGTGGGGTTCTCACAGTGACTTTAGGGGGTCCCTCTTAGGGTGGAGCTCCCAGAGCATCTTTAGGATTCACTCTTTACAGAGGGGCTCCCAYGGGAGGATTCATGTGCAGAAGCTGTGCCACGTGTCCGATGGCTCAGAACCAACATCAACGCCTCCACCTTTGGTTTTGGCATTTCGAGCAGGTGCAAATTGTAGGATTTGGCCTTTCTGTGGGGCTCCTGCATCCCCTGGGCCAGAGCAGTGTCAGGTGCCAAAGCAGAAGTGAAAAAGACCCCTCTGACTRAAATGGAGCCAAAATAGCAACTGTCGGTTTGTTTTCTTTTTTGAGCTCTTCATGAACAATTTGCACCTTTCCAAGYTCAGAGATGCCAAAGGGAAGATGCACAGATGAGTTTTCTCATACAGATTTTACTACAACGTGAATATGACAATAAAAAATACATGCATTTTTTGGGAATATACAGTTGTTGCCTAGTCATTTCCATGTAGGATCATCGTGACCCCTACCTGTGCACCCCTCTGAGATGGGAAGTGGTGATAATGCAGTTTTGTTTTGTTTTCTTTTCTTTTTTAGTTTTCCCAGACAAAAGTTGTGCATTCTATTTCTGCTGTAATTCTAAACCAGGCCTCTCATTTATACAGGCTAACAGGATCTTGTGTGATCCATTGTTGAACACGGAGGCAGTTGCTTCTGAATGAAAACTTGCTGAAGCTGGAAACAGCATCTGCTGGATCATGTGGGATCCGGGGCCCAAAGCCTCGTTTCTGCTTTTGTGTAAAATTTGATAGAAAWATCCTTCTCAGCTTTGGAGACTTTTCTGCCAGCTGCGAATCCTATTGCCATCCATTTTCAGACTTGTAAAATACGTGAACAATAAGGCTGTGGCTGTCACTTTGTAATAGCAGATAAAGAAAATGTTATTTCCGATGTCTTTGAAAATGTAATTTTTGTTGGGTCTCAGAATGTGCATGAGGAAAYACTGGCTCACCAAGAGCATAATCATCTTAAGAGACAGCACCRGTGCTTCACTGTGGAACAGAACAAAGACACTGAGTAAAAGCTGAATTGCAGGGTTTGTGTTAATGAGTTGCAAAAACAGACATCAGTTCAGATCTGTGTTTTAAAGATTCACGATTGCAAATAACTCCTTTGTCATTCAGATTGGAGGATTAGAAATAGACACTTCAAAGCTCTTTCTCAAGTAATGTCAGCTCACTGAGGTTCAGCTTTTCTGCAAAGGTGAATTTTTCAGAGGCTGCCGTTGATAACAGGAATTTTATATTTAAGGTACCGAGGAACTATTGTCACGTGCAACAAACCACTTTCCTSTTTTAGAAGCACGAACAGAGTTCAGGACCAAAAGGTTGGCAAAGGTTACAGCCCTTTTTAGCTGTTGTGGTTTTTTTTTTATATTGCAGGCAGTGGAACAAACTCTGAGGCTGGAAAATTCTACTGTTGTAGGTAAAGTACTGTGCACATGTTAAAAAAATGTACAGGTGCATTCCTGACAAATCTAGAACATGCAATACAAGGCTCTTAGAGAAATAAGTTTGCCACCTTGAGTAAGTTTCTGAATGAAGAAAAGACATTTTCATCATGTGAAATGTAAGGGCTTTTTTCAGAGATTTCAGCTGGGTGTTCTCTTTGGTAGGGACAATTTGGCACCCTGTCTTCCACATACTTATTTATTATTAGAGGTTTGGATTGTTAAGAAACGTTTAACAGTGCCCCTGCCTATCTTCTAGAGTCCAAAATTCTAAGTGGAAAGGTGATGTGTTCTTCTGGAGGCTGCAGATTTCACAGATCTGTGTTGTATCTGGAGGAATCCTGTCCTTAGCTGCTGTGCCACAGCATTTGGGAAGGCAAGGTCTTGTTGTTCTGTTCCCCCCTCATTTAGAGCTCTATTTTTGATATTTCAGATATCAAAATCAGGTATTTGACATCAGGTGTAGAGAGGGGTATTGTAGACCAGGTGGAAGTTTAGGCTTTGAGCTCTGTCTCCAGACAAAGGAGCTCTAAGAGGAATAGACTGCCCAAATCTCATCTGGAAATGATGGAGACACAAATGAGGAGTAATTAAAACAACCCATGACCAAAAGTATCCCTATTCTTCACCAACTAAAAGTCAAAGAAATAATTTACTTCCACAGGACTAAATCTCTTTGCTTTCTGTTACACTTAGCCAGATTGAAAAACTGAAATTGTTCCAAAATTTTCCTTGGAAGTTGTCTCCTTTGGTCAGTCTGATATGGAAGTAGCTTGGTTTGTTACTTGTACTTTTTTGTACAATTTTTCTTTTTCTGTAGGACTTGTGTTTTCTTGGCTTATCAGTGGTTCCCTTTCCTAATACAAAATGCATTTAATTCAYAAATAAAACAATATTTTCACAGTGATCTCACATGAACAGTAATTATTCCGTCCCGAGTATTTTTAGGTTTTTAATAATACTTAGCATTTACCTAATGCCTTTCATTTTTCAAAGCATTTCATTCCCACTAATCCCCCCCAGCCCTGCTGTGATGTTGGTACAGAACCAAATTTTCACCTTCCAGATTGGAGCCTTCAGTACAGATCTGCTCAGTGCATGTCACAAGGCATCAACCCTCCTACAGAACTACTAAATCAGTTTGCATTTCCAGAAGTTCTTCCCCATTTTGTAACAGCCTGAAAGAGAGAGACAGATTTTTCCTTCTTGCCCATCTCCTTGGTTTTTTGGAGCTTGTGTCAGCAAAGCAGCTTTGTACGTGTTTGATTGAGGATTTGGGGTTTTCTCCCTGGAGCTGGAAGGGTATTTCCCCTTTGAGCCTTTAAGATGCAGTGTCRCCTGCACTCTTAAAACCTCTGAGGATGGTTAAAATCTTAATTAGATTAAACTCTATAAGCTTGGGTCATCTTGAGTGGTGATTGTGGGCCGGCCAGAAGGGTTCCCACATGTTGTGTGATCTCATGAGCAGGAGGCTGAGCTGCTGCTGGAACTCCAGAGCTGCTGCTGGGGCTTCAGATTGCTCAGGTATTGAGATTTACACACTGAAAATGAGAATTGCAGATGTAAAAATGAAGTGATTCCCTTGCAATGAAGGTGGAGAGAAGTGTTGCTTCAAATTCTCTTGGTTCTGGTGGGTTTTTTTTGCACCTGCCTATTTGCATGGAAGGGTTCCTGGTGGGTTTGTAAGATACTGAAACTTCTGAATCATGGTGACTTCAATTGGTTACACTGAGAAAAACTAAAATAGACTACTCTGAAATCAAGTTTTTGTTCTAATTTTGGGTAATTCACAGTTGTGCCCTGGCCAGGTGTTTGGTATGAAGTGGCAAATAACTGTGAATCCTTATTTTTATGTGCAACTGAGAAATTCARAATTTATTTCCCACAGTTAATCATTGTGATGCTTTCAGCAGGGTTTTTTAATTGTTCCTTGTTTGGTTTTGGGGCTTGGTTGTTTTTTTTTTCTACAATGTGATAACCTGTATGAAGTAACAGTGTGCTGTACCCGGATTTTGCAGGTCATGGGAAAGGAGCCAGGCTTAGAAAGGATTTAGATTTAAATTCTGATCTAAAGTGGAAGGCAAAAACTCTWACTCCATCTGCACAGTCCAACAGGCCCCCACTGTCAGCTGTTCTTTGGCATGTTTGTGATAAATGAAATTTTAATGTGGGTGTTCTGATTCAGACCTATGGATCATTTTTATTGTTTGGGACACAGGCAGGTCTTCAGSTTCTGAAGGTTTTTTTTAAATCAAATTGTTGAGTCTTAACTGAAGCTGACACACTTCAACCTTACTGCTCTTAGGAGAGGGAGTGTGCTTGGTTTTAAATTAGACCTARGAGTTGTGATGGTGAAAAAGCAAACTGATGTTCAAACTTGTGACCTGGCACAGTTGTGGAATCGATTGCTGACCAGATTAATGAGCACCAGCCAGGAGATTTTTTGGTAATTTTGAGTCTGGAGAAAAATCTRTTCCAAACTAAGCAACCCCTTGGATAACTTCTCATTTATTTGTGACCTTAAGGCAGATAACTTGATTTTAGTCTTCAGTCTTCAGAAAAAAAGAAACAAAACTGTCTTTCATGATCGCTCCATTTTTCTTTTGGCAGGTTGGGGAGGGTCACAACTGAAAAATCCTGCCAAAAGAAAAAGGGGGCATCGTAAAAGACAGCTTTGTTCCTTCTTTTCTGAAGCCTAAAATGAAGTTATTTGCCTTAAGCTCACAAATAGATGAGAAGTTGTCCAAGGGGTTGCTTAGTTTGGAAAAGGTTTTTCTCCATAGACCCAGAATCACCTAAAATCTCCTGGTTTGTAGTCATTAGTCTGGTCAGGAATCGATTTCACAACTGTGCCAGGTCACAGGTCTGAGATCAGTTTGCCTGTTCACCATCACAACTCTCAGGTCATATTTAAACCCAAACATACTTGTTTTGCTAAGAGCAGTAAAGCTGCAATGATTTTGTTCAAAATATTAATTTCTGCATGGGGTTGAGCTGGTGGACATCACTGCCTAAATTAATGTCTGGGGGCCATAGCACAGCTCTGTTTTGGGTATTTACAGATTCACAGATTTCCAGACTGATTTTATCCTTCAGGCTTCAGAAAAGAAGGAACCAAGCTGTCTTTCATGGTCGCCCCATTTTTCTTTTGGCATGTTTGGGAGGGTCACAACAATCTTTCTGTAGCCCTTCAACTTGTCTGGAATTTGTTTGCCCTGTGTTTGAGCGCTTGCCAGTTGTTAAGCAGAAATGTTACAGGATTTCAGAATCACAGAGTATTCAGAGTTGGCAGGGACCCACAAGGATCATCGAGTCCATCTTTTTTAAGTGATTTTTTTTTTTTTTTTGCCATGTCCACCTCCATCGCAAGGGACTCATTTCATTGTTACACCTGTAAAATTACAGAATTAAAATTACAGAATTAAAATTACAGAATTAAAATTACACTTCCACTGCATAATCCTCAATACCTGAGCAGTCTGAAGTGCCATGCCAGGCACGATTGGCACTGCACTGTGATGGACTGAGCTCATTCCAGCAGTAACTACATTTCCATCCCCACCTGCAGCCACGTCTGGAGAGCCCATTCCAGCTCAAATTGTGCAAGCTCGCTGGTAAACAACCCTTGCCAGTGCTATTGCTGCCACCTTACGTAATGACCAACGTGCATTTGGGTGCCAGGCAGTGCCATGACTAATTTGGCTCAACAATAGCCCTTTGAGGGCACCTGAGAAAATTATTCTGCAGTCACAGCAGTCAGATGGGCGAGCAGAACTGGACAGACAGAGTCCATTGATGTTTGTGCCACAAATAACTGATTATACGTGTGTAAATATTTCTCCCCAAGTCTCCCTAGTGCATCATTTCTCTCAAAATATCGTTGGAGTAGAGATTTTTATCCTGAGTAAGTAGGGAAATATTAAASTCTGGCTTTGTAGGAAAGTTTTGCATTGTTCCTTCTGAACTTTTAAGTGTCSTCCTTTGTTCAATCCTGGGTGACACAGATGGTTCCTTCATGCCATCATAGTTTCTTGCTGTGAAAATGACTGAATCACACTGTAAACAGAGCTGAAGCAATGCCACCAGCCTGCACTGGGAAGCTGTGCACGTTGTTGAGCTTGTATTTTGAAGTGTGCTGGTGTATTTTGTAGTTCAGATGGTGGAGGTGGTGAGAAAAGAATAGTCTTGCAGTGAACAAAGGAGTGGAGAATCATCTGTTTTTCTTGTCTCCTATCCAAGCACAAGCCCTGAAGTGATGTCTAGGTATTCCTGCACAGAGCCAGCTGCTCTCGAATGGAAAACTTGGTCTGCCAAAAAAAAAATTAACCACAGCCTTGCCACAATCTGCAAAATCTTCCTTATATTGAAATGTTTGAGTATTTTAATAGAAAATCTTAATTACATTGAAATGTCTGAGTATTTTAATAGAAAATCTTCATTACATTGAAATGTCTGAGTATTTCAGTAGAAAATCTTATTTATACTGAAATGTCTTTAGTGTTTGAGTAGTAATCATGGTAGACACAAGGTGCAGTTGGCCAGTGCAGTTCATTGCTGGAATTGTGCACGTTTGGATGTTTGCTTTTATGTTTGGGGTTTTTTTTAAGAATGTTTCCAAATGAGGTGTATTTAGTTTAATTCAGAGAAGCCAGAAAGATTGGCAYGTAACAGAAGAGACTTCAAAATGCTGTGCAGGGTTTCAGGATTTCAGGAGGTCATGGTTGCTTTATGTTTATTTAACAACCATATCTTAAGGCAGATCCTTTGCTTTCCAAATTGTCCATGTCTCTAGACCATGATCTGCCCCTAAAACATCAGTAATGGAAATGTGCTTTTATATTTTTGATAAAGTGAAGTCTTGAATGTTTGCTCAGATTTTGTGTCACKCTAAATCAAACATGACCCAACTGCYCTGAAATCTRAATGTGGTTGCTGCATTATAACAGGTTGTATCTCTTGGGTCTGGATCATTTTATGTTTTTTTAATGATGTTTCTTAGAAATTGTGTCAAACAAGGAGCTTGGCTTGGAAGCCAGGTGATGTAGAAAGATTGTACTTGCTTGTAGGTAACGCACTGACATGCAAATAAAAGACAGGACTGAGTTGTAGGAGTTTGTAGAGAAATCGTTGTCTCCTTAGGTTGGAATTTAAACGGGAGAACCTGAGCTGGTCACTGTGGAGTTACTGATGTTCTGGAAAAATACAGTTATATTTGAATCCCCTGTATTGGGTGGGAGTTTCTCTTACTGATCTGGAGAAATCTCTCTGTGCAGTAGATATRGATTGGCCTGTGTGCTTTTGAGGGAAGCCTTATGAATATGGARTTGTTTTCTTCACACATCCCTCTCTCCCCTTTTTCCAATTCCCCAGATGTCACATTTGTTCATGCTCTTTTGTACCCATCTCTGATTTTTGTGCTGAGAAAGCGCAGCTGGGACTTAAACCASAAAGCAACTTCCACAAATAAAACCTGCACATTTCTGATGCTAAAATCATTCTTACCAGATCTTGTTTCAAGGTGTTCAGCAGTACAAAGCAGCAGCAAAGCCTTGATATTTTGTGATTCCTGGAAGCTGTGCAAAGACTATGGTGCAGCTGTTTGTTTTCCATTGTGTAGGTAAATTCTTGGAAAGCTCAGTCCAGCTTTGATTTTTTTTTTCAGTGCCTGCTGCAGATCAGGACTTGTTTGTGGGAAGGGAATGTGGCAGGAGGTTGAGATCCCTGAGCTGGCAGGTGTCACCTTGGAAAAGGGGGAGATGTTCAAGGGGATCATGAAGAAATGCTGGGATGTGCTGGGGAGCTGCTGGAACCAGAAGCTCTGGGCCAGGAAGGGTTACAGGCAGCTTCTGGCRTTCAAATATCTGAACAATTTGCTCGGTTTGGGGAGCAGCCATAGATGTTTCATGCTCTTCCCCATTCTCTGTGTTGTCCAGAAAATGCTGCTCCCACTCAGGAATACAATGGCTCTCACAGTCCAGCAAAGGGCTGGATCCCTTTAAATACCACTCCCCTTACTTGGATTTTTAGTTCATGACACTTCTCTCCTGTTTTGATGAAGCACAGTGTAATTTGCTCACTTTATTAAAAATACATTTCTCTTCCATCGTTCATTTTGACACCTGCTTCACTGCCTAAAAGGAAATAAAATGCTTGCTGGCAGGGCTCCACCTTTGAGTATTTGAGATGATACTTTCCTCCTCCTCTTAATTGCCTTTGGAATATGTTTGAGCCTAACATTTTATTTTGAAAGGAAAAGAAAAGTGATGTACAGCTTCCTGTCTTCCATCCTTCAGTGTCACCTAAAATAGTTGCACTTTTGGCATATTGCAGCAATACAATTGCTGTGTGTATTCCTGAGAGAACGGGATTGATACTCACTGAAAGAAAAAAAAGCAGAAAATTTGGAATGTGGTTGACAAAAAGGTGTTCTGCAGGACAGCACAATGGAACACAGAGCTGGCAGAAAGAAGGAAAAATGAGAACTGGCTTCTTGGAAAGGAACCAATCTAAGTGGGAGCAGAATGTATGAATTTTCATGCCTTTTTTCAGCGGCTGCTGTGAGGATTCGTAGTGTTTTGTCCTAGAAATAAATRGGTTTGTTTTTCTGTCCCTATGCAGATCCTGTACCTGCTAAGTAGCCAGCAGRCCAGATGACATAATGGGCTCAGGGTGATGCCTCCCAGGTTCTCTCAGCCCCTTTCCCTAAATGTCCAGTTAGCCAAAGGCTGGATTATATAATTAATGACAGTCCTCCTGGCCTAGCCTTGTTTTCTTGTTCTCAGTACTCCTCCTTGTTTCAGACACTTCCTCTGTTGGTTTCATTATGTTCTTGGAGCTAGAATTAAGAGGGAGGAGCTGGCTGGCAAGGAAACCTATTCCTGCATTTCACTCCTGGCTTTAAAAGTGTGGAGAGTCACAGGTCAAAAAAAAAAAAATCCTGTTTGCTTTGAAAACCAGTGTGATGTTGTGAGTGAGAAGTCAGTCATACTGAAAATTTGAAAATTGCAGTCTTCACCTTCTTGCAGTGCAGAGAAACTGGTTTAAAACTCCACCACCCCCTCCACCTCCCTGTCTGGTCCTTCTCATATCAGACTTTGCTCAGAGTAGTGGAGGATGAAACATTTCCCATGTAATTGTGCAGCCTGGAGGGTTTGTCCGGTGGTTTTGCAGTGTTCATGGCCATTGTGAATTCGGACTGGCTGATTGCTCAATGGTATATGTGTTATCTGCTGTTACGAGGGTGTTAATCCTATAAAATGTGCTAATAACTGCTTGCTGTTTACAAGTATCGGCTTATTAGTCGGGCTTTGGATCTGTGTTTGCATCTCCAGCTCACACTCAGGGCCAGGCTTTGGTGTTTGTGTATTCCGTGTTTATTTTTGGTGTGAAACTGAGATTAGCAGAGTCACTTATCTTACTTTGCACATGCTTCAAAGTTTGTGTCCCARTTCACAGAACCATCGACATTGTTCCTAAATTTGCCTGGTGCTGAACCCAGCTCAGCTCTTGCACAGCAAGTCCAGTYTGTTTTCCTAAAGTTTTCCTAAAGCCACCTTCCTGCTGCTTTCCTTGTACAGACCTTCAAAGGATCACAGGATTACAGAATGTTCTGAGCTGAAAGGACCTACAAGGGTCATGGATCCAGCTCCTGGATCAGATCCCCCAAAAATCCCTGGCAGCACTGTCCCAACGCTCCTGGAGCTCTGGGACCATTCCCTGGGGAGCCTGGGCAGTGCCAGCACCCTCTGGAGACAGAAGAATCTTTCCCTGAGATCCACCCTAAAATCTCGCCAGCACAGCCATCCTTTGGGGAAAGAACCTTTCCCTGATGCCCACCCTAAAATCCCCTTAACACAACCACCCTTTGGAGAAAAGAACCTCTCCCTAATATCCACCCTAAAATCCTCCAACACAACCACTCTTTGGGGAAAGAACTTTCCTCCATATATACCCTAAAATCTCCTTAACACAGCCATCATTTGGGGAAAGAACTTTACCTAATACCCACCCTAAAATCCCCCTAACACAACCACCCATTGGAGAAAACAACCTTTCCCTAATATCGACCCTGAAAATCCCCCCAACACAACCATTCTTTGGAGAAAGAACTTTCCCTGATATCCACCCTAAAATCCTCCCAACACAGCCATCCTTTGGAGAAAACCTTTCCCTGATACCAACCCTAAAATCCCCCCAACAACCACTCTTTGGAGAAAGAACTTTTCCTGATATCCACCCTAAAATCCCCCAGCACCGTTCCTTCCAGTAGCACCTGGAGCTTTGCTCCGTTTTCCTTGCCACATTTGCACTTTTCCATCTGCAGATTCCCAATACTTGAGGCCAGGTGGGCAGATGTCAGCAGGTGCTGCTGTGCAGAACGAACAAAACCAGAGAGGAAAGATGAAATGGAGTGGAAGGGGAATTAGGGAATGAGTCAGTGCTGGGAGCAGAACAAATCCAGCTCTGTTGGCTCCCCGTGCTCATCCCGGCTATGGGATCACAGCTTTGCTCTCCCCGAGCTGTCCTGAGCTGCTCCCTGCACATTATGTTCTCATCTGCCAGCGGACAGGAAACGTAGAAATGTCATCTAAACAAAGAATTAGCAGAATGAAGGGTTTAAAGTCAGTAGTTCCTATTTTCTGCCCCTGCTGCTGACTTCCGACCATTGTTTGCCCATTCATTTAAATGGATTTCACCTACTTGGTTGGATTGGAAGGAGAGTTATTGCTTTTTATTGTCTCTGCTGGGTTGGAGGAGCTGAGTGTTCTTGCAGAGTTGTCAGAAAAAACAGCTAAAGAAAGGATTTCGGGATGAAATCTTGAGCTAATATTTCTCAATGAAAATAGGAAAAATAGTGCTTTCTACACATGTGCAGAGTAAGGCATAAGAATTAAGCAGCTCTACCTCTTTGGACTGTTTTAAGAATGAATTTAAGTGTGTAGAAATTCTTTCTTTGCCAGGTCTGTGGAGCAAAACTGGAGATTTTTGCCCAGCACAGGTACAGCAAGGACCAYRGGAAGCTGACAATGGAAATGGAAARTGGAAGTTGAAATGAAATARGGGGAGTTGGAACTCACTGCTTTTTTSGGGTGAAGTGAGGAAAGCATTGCTTAAAAAGGATAGGCTTTTCTTTACATTTCCCCAATTAAAGCCCATCCTTTCCTGGTTCAGAGATTTGGTCCAAAGGGCTGGGCAGACCAGGTCTGATTTTTTTCTGTAGTATCCTCTGGCACCTGGGGGGCATAATCCAGCCCAGGGCATTGCTGAGCCATGGAATGGGGGAGCTGATCTTTTGGGAATGGGGGAGCTGATCTTTTGGGAATGGAGGAGCTGATCTTTGGGGAATGGAGGAGCTGATCTTTGGGGAATGGAGGAGCTGATCTTTTGGGAATGGGGGAGCTGATCTTTGGGGAATTGGGGAGCTGATCTTTTGGGAATGGGGGAGCTGATCTTTCCGGAACAGGGGAGCTGATCTTTTGGGACTGTGGGAGCTGATCTTTCCGGAATGGGGGAGCTGATCTTTTGGGACTGTGGGAGCTGATCTTTTGGTACTGTGGGAGCTGATCTTTCCGGAATAGGGGAGCTGATCTTTCCGGCCATCTCTGCACACCCCAGCTGTCACACTGCTGAATTCAATCAATTTAACCAGTAAAGAGGTTAATCTTTTTATCTCTGCTCCTGGGCACAGTTCTAGGGATGTTTTAAACAACTGTGAGCAGTGAAACTCCCCCCAACTACTTCAGACAGGCGTCTAGGATTTTATTGTTATTTTTTAAGTAAATGGTATTTTGCTAATCAAAAGAGCGCCGTGTGTGCAAACCTGAGTCAGCTGTGCTGTTTGTTCTACCTCTGCATTTCCCTCAGCTTGAGCTGTCACACTGAAAGCTAAATTGGTGGCTTTAGATGTATCCATTTTACAGAAGGAACAGCTTTGCTTTTCAAGATCTTACCACGAGTGTCTGGTGTGCTTTGTAGGAGGGAACAAAGCCAGAAAAGCGTGTTCTGAGGGAAKTACCTGCCTGCCTTTGCTGTGTGTCTGAGCCTGCTTGGTTTTATTTGCAGCTCAGAAGAGGTTAAAAGCCACCTGAGTGCTGCTCCTCAGCTGGTGTGGCTGGGCTCCTGCTCCTGTTGACAGAGCTGGGATGAATTGTCCCAAAGTCATTGTTTGGGAGCAGTGACCCAAGGAAAGAGAGGATCAGTTGCTGCCTGTTGACCAGCTTGGAAAGTCTTAGCAAAGTGATTGGATTTTTGATTTTAAATCTATTTTTTCAGTCACTGGAGTATTCTCTATACCTGCTTAATTTATCTTATTTTTTTCTATAACCATCTTTGTCCAGAGGCAGCAATTTCACAGGAGAGGTCCGGTTGGAAGGGACYACAGTTACAGCCTGAGAATCTGGTTTAATTCATATTTATTATATTTATTTCTGGCTACTGGGGAGAGGATGGGAAGAACCATCCTTGGGTGTTCCAGGTCACAAAATCCCACATGTTGAGCTGCAGGGGCTTTTCTCTGGGGCACTCCTAATTTTTAAGCTTTGCCCAGATGAGCAGAGAAGCTGCCTGAGGATTTAGCAGAGCACACTGAAATGCTCTCTCTCACTGAGCAGCATGCCTCTGCTGGGAAGGTTTCTCTAGAAATACCACTGGGGATTAAAATTAAACCCAGGGCGTTTCCATCTGGCCATGTCTCCAGCTTGAGTGATGCTGGCAGAGCTTCCTTTTGGTACCATCAGTTCACATGGAAAATAACCAGTATGGCCTGGGTTTTTTTCCTCCCCAAGCTGCGTTGGTTTGGGGAGGGCAAGAAGAGAAGTTTTTGAGACAAACATGATGGTTAATTAAACGCTGATCTCCTCTTTGCAACACCAACCTCCTGTGAGGYGTTCCTGGAGAGAGAAGATGGAGTCTGTTTGTGCACAGTCATCTCTGAATGTCAGATGGACTTCATCCAACTTCTGTTTACCTCTGCTGAGTTTCTCTCTGCTTCCCATGGCCTCTTTAARGACGATGAAGCGTTTTATGCAAAGTGAATTGCTGGATTCTCAGCTGTAATTGAGATCTCTGCTAAGAGCCTTAATRGGAGCAGGTATTGAATGAATCACAGTCCATAAACTCTCCTGCTGTCTCCAGGGATGGCTCTTCWGCAGGAATATGAGGGAATAAAGCTGGACATCCTCTGGACTGTTCAGAACCATGGTTCCAGCTCATTTCATGTGCACTCAGACGTGTTTCCTCAAGTGTGGCCAAGGTTCCTCATTCTCTTCTTGCTTCACACCTGCCTTGGTTTCCTGAATTGCTACTGCAGCCCTTCTGTCGTGAAATTAAACTTCAAAATACACCCAGTTATACAGATCTTGTGGAATCAGATGCATCAGGTGTGTAGGTCCTGGRGGAAAAGCAAATAAAGGGGATGGAACCAACCACCCCTGGAATGCAGCAATAACAAAAAGGTTCAAGGAGACAGATAGGAAATGGCAAGAGGAAGAACAGAAGTRTGTCGAGTGACAAATCCCAAGGTTATGTCCTTGTTTACAGGGAAAACTAATCCTCAGAGTTGAGGATGATTCGTCTCTTTAAAGGCACTTAAATAGAAATTGTAGTTGGCTGGGTTCACTGATATCTGCACAGAGTAATTATAGAGGCTGCTGTCATTCTGAGGGATGTGGCCTAAAAATGAATTTGTTTAGAATGTCTAAATGATAGACGCTCTCAAGGAAAAAAGGCGGTGGGTGTTTTCAAGCCTGTTATCAGACAGAGCTGCCTCAAAGTGACYCTTATCAAAAACCAGATGCATGCTGGCATAGCCTTGACTGTCCAGGGCTGGCTTTTGCACCTGCCTTACTCTCTGCATATCTTCCACAGTGCTGTTGGGGTTTTTTTTTATGTTGTTTTCATGAAAAGCAGTCTGGATTTTTGTTTGGAATGAATGAATGTTCCTAGAAATGCACAGTGCAGCAGCTTTTCTATCCACCTGACGAAAAAAACAATATAACCAAGTGCTTTATCTTCTTTTGACAAAAAGCACCTTATTATTTTTTATTGGAAGACTGAGTTTCTCAAAACTTAACATGTCTGTGTCATTTCTTGAATGGGGCAAGTACAGCATGTAAGGGTAGAAATTCTCTATTCCACGGTGTAACTGGGTTTACTGGTGAGTGTGTAATGAGTGGGYTTTGTAAAGGACAGGCAGGCTCTTTGTTTAGTGAGGAATTGCTGTGTGTTTGTGACTCCTTGAGATTTGGGGTTTRCAGGCACCCTCTGATCCCCTTTCCTTTGGTTGGCAAGGAGGACTTGACAAATGGGGCAAACCAGCAGCGATGTTTCACTGGAATTTATCTCCAGTTGGCAGCTCCTTGCTGATAAATGGGGAGGGACATTACCAGAAACAGAAGGGTAAACAACCCCCAGTAACTGCTTTAACCAGCTTGTGTTCCCTCTGCAAGGGCAAGGAAATATCTGTGCATGTAATAGTTCCTCAAAGGCCAACTTGGTCTTCTTTGTAGAGCACAGAACACTGCCTAAAAATGTGCTGTGAGTTGGTGTGCCAGGTTTGGAGCAAAAAGGAGAGTGGTTTTGGTGTGACAGCCCCACAGTTTTCAGAAGGGCTGTGAAAAGACAGACTCATTYCTGCCTTCTGACTTAGGAGTGAATGAATTGTCCTGCAGGTACATAAATACCGTGTGAGAGGAGGGATCTCCATGAAATCTGAGTGGCACAGCCTGAATCCACAGCCTCCACTGAAGGGCTGAAGAGAGGGGTTGTTATTTCTTCATTTCTTTGCTGTCTTTTCAGCTGGAGCCCTTGGCTGAGGGTTTTGTTGATCCAGAAGCCATCTCAGCCTGGAAAGGTGCATTATTCTTTATTTCCTCCCTATGTCTATGTGTCAGAGGTGCTTTGCCTTTCTCTTTTTCAACCTGCAGCCCATCTCTTTCTCAGGGAAGTTGTGTTTCTTATGGAGATGGGAACAATCCATTTCTGCTGGCCCTAAACCCCTTTTTTTCAGAATCCCAGAATCCCAGGATGGGTCAGGTTGGAAGGGACCACATTGGGCCAATGGTTCCACCCCCTGTGTCCAAACAGATCTGGAATATCCCCAGTGAGAGGACCCTCAAAAATTAACATTTTCTCTCTATAATTTTAAATTCCTCCTTTGAGTAGCTCAGTCACTTCTACTGTGGGAATTTCAATTGTTTGGTTCATTTTGTAGTGAAGTTGTGTTTCTGCTGGAAAATGTGTTGTCCCTGCAGGTCACTTGGAGTCAGGTTATTTGTTAGTGAAACAAATGAGTTCAGCAGCACCAGGCTGTCGCTTTTATTCAGAGATCTCCGAGCTCCTGATGTGTAATAAAATCAAGGTGGTTGTTCACTCTGAGTAATGTCACCAGGAATTAGTGACCTCAGCTCCAAACGTGGTATCTGCTGAAAAATAGCTGCCACACTTCTCACAGCTGGTGAATTTGGGAGGTGGAGAATCGAGTGTTGCTTCAACACCTGCATTTTTGGGGTGAATCACAGCCAGGGACCCTTTCTGCTGAGCCARGATGATTTACAGAGCTGACCTGCTCTGAGTGGAATGGCACCCATGATTCTGATTGGGCTTTGATTTTTTTTTTTTTTTAATCTTTGACATCAAAAAGGTAATTTTCTGTAATGAATGCTCACATCCCCTGACTTTCAGGATGTGCTGAAGTACCTAAAACAGAGCCAGTGTGCTTCCAAAAGAAGATCAGTGTTTAAATGTTTGGTTCTCCTGGGGAAAAACATAATCTGTCTGAAGAACAAAACCATTTTTCCCCATCTGTGAGCATTGAAGCTGAATTTCTGTTGTGAAAGGGACAAAAATGACTCTTTTGCTGCTGATTTGCAGTGCCTGAATTATGATCTGTGACCAAGTGCCCCATGAGAATGTGTTACACGTCTGCTTGGTTAACTGGAATCCAAATTACAGTCTGAGAGCTCCAAACCAGCCTTTCCCTGRCCCCTCAGGTCAATCAGTAAAACCAGACCTTGCAGAAGATTACATGGGAACATCACTCCAGAGCTGCTGCTGTGTCTTTGCAGRGATTCCACACCAYTCATCAGTAATTTTGGGRGAAATTCAGCCCTGGGTGCYATGGCTGGTGCATTCCCCCTTTTTGTTCCAGTAAGGTTTGGCAAATGTTGGAAAATGAAGGAGGAATGCGTGGTTTTCCTTCTCTGATATGAGCTGCTTTGAGTGCCAGAGTTTCCTTTTGCTTCAGGACATCCAAATTTAACCAGCATCTAGTTGGTTCTACTTAAAAGTTTTTGGGGTTTTTTAATTGCCTCACATTCTTTGCTTCTGGCTCATGAAGAAGTGAACAGCATCTTATGGAGATGTTACAAAATCTCTTCTCAGATTCCAGAGATGTCAGAGAGGATTTTTCTGTTTGGAGGTGTGGAACTCTTCGGTGAAATAATGTATTTATTACTTCATTTCCTGAACTATTTCAGGTCCAAACTTGAGACTGTTCAAGTGGATGTAAAGCCCTGGCAGGAAGCCCTGCCTGTGGCAGCTCCTGCTGAGGATGAGCTCATCCTTTCTCAGGGCAGGCAGGTGAAGCTTCAACTCCAGAAAAAACAGAGTTTGGGTTCTCTGCTGTCAGTCAGAGCTCAGGTGAGACCCCACCTGCAGAGCACAGGAGGGACCTGGAGCTGCTGGAGAGAACCCAGAGAGGCTCCAGGATGGGCAGAGGGATGGAGCAGCTCTGCTGGGAGGAAAGGCTGGGAGAGCTGGGATTGTTCAGTCTGGAGAGGAGAAACTCTGGGGTGAGCTCATTGTGGTCTTGCAGGACCTGAAGGGAACCCACAGGAGAGATGGAGAGAGACTTGTTGCATGGGATGGAGTGACAGGACAGGGAAAATGGCTTTATATTGACAGAGAGCAGGGGTAGATGGGATGTTGTGAAGGGATTGTTCCCTGGGAGGGTGGGAAAGTTGCCCAGAGGAGCTGTGGCTGTCCCCTGGATCCCTGGCAGTGCCCAAGGCCAGCCTGGATGGGGTTTGGAGCATCCTGGGACAGTGAAAGGTGTCCCTGCCATGGTGGGGGATTGAAACGAAATAATCCTTAAGGTCCCTTCCAATCCAAACCATTGTGGGGTTCTATGATGTGCTTCTGCCTGAAGAACAAATTGGGACTATCAGCAGCCCATGTAGACCAGGTGCAGCTTTGGAAATCCCTCCGACAGGTACTGGTCCTTGGAATCTGCCCCTCTTTTGTTTGGCTCTTTGAGATCACCCACCTGGATCTCACCTCACTATTTCCAAGAGGGCTGGGCACTCCTGTCCATCCTCACACCTGGCTTGACCACCCAAAATTTTGCAGATTCTCTATTTGAACCCAGTTAGGAATGATCCTGTGCTGGTCTCCTCCACCATGCTGTTTTACCAGTTTGTTGACATGCCCACCAGGAAGGTGAGAAGGTTTTTTGCCTGTCCTTTCAGTTCTTGGATTGACCGCAAAGTGCTGCAGCATTCCCTCACCTTAGTTCTGACTGTTGGTTCCTACMAACCTCTGACAAAGGCCAAACAGCCTTTTTTTAATTTCTTTGTTTGCAGTCCTGCTGTCCATTGAAAGAAAGGACACCATAGATGTGTCAGGAAATTCCTTTGTTGTGCTGATGACAGCCTGGTTCTATCTTTAGCCTCATATTCTGGAATCACAAGGCCCAGCCTTCCCTTTATGAGAACACTTAGGACCCAGAGGAAGAACTTTCCTAGCAGCAAGTTGCTTGTTTCCACTCTCAAACGATRCTAATTGATTAACTCGAAGATACGACTTCTCCTTACAAGTCTTGCCTTACTCAGGSGAGGAAGAAAGCTGCCAAAAGCTAAATATAAACAAGGTGCAGTGGAAAATGCACATGTGCCCGCTGTGTGAGCRTGAAGTGATGTGTGCCTTCCTAAAGCAGAATGAGCTGCAGGTTAAGGGAGTTCACTGATGATGTCTGCCTTCCTAAAGCAGAACAAGATGCAGTTTAAGGGAGTTCACTGAGCAGGGGCAGGCTGTAAATCTATGCCCTGGTTTGTCCTGGTCACTAGGATGTGATGCCAGGCTGTATAGGATGTGATGCCAGGCTGTGAATCCATGCCCTGGTTTGTCCTGGTCAGTAGGATGTGATGCCAGGCTGTATAGGATGTGATGCCAGGCTGTGAATCCATACCCTGGTTTGTGCTGGTCACTAGGATGTGATGCCAGGCTGTGAATCCATACCCTGGTTTGTCCTGGTCACCAGGATGTGATGCCAGGCTGTGAATCCATATCCTGGTTTGTGCTGGTCACTAGGATGTGATGCCAGGGTGTATAGGATGTGATGCCAGGCTGTAAATCCATGCCCTGGTTTGTCCTGGTCAGTAGGATGTGATGCCAGGGTGTATAGGATGTGATGCCAGGCTGTAAATCCATACCCTGGTTTGTTCTGGTCACTAGGATGTGATGCCAGGCTGTAAATCCATACCCTGGTTTGTCCTGGTCATTAGGATGTGATGCCAGGCTGTGAATCCATGCCCTGGTTTGTGCTGATCACTAGGATGTGATGCCAGGCTGTATAGGATGTGATGCCAGGCTGTAAATCCATGCCCTGGTTTGTGCTGGTCACTAGGATGTGATGCCAGGCTGTCCTGGTGGGTGCTTGTGTGGCACAGGATGGCAGTGCCAGGTGAGCTGGCGGTTTTACCCCTCTGAACATCTCCCTGCAGTGTCAGTGATGCTTTGTGCTGCTCTGAGTACAGCTCTCAGGCAGCTTTGGCAGCAGAGCACAAATTCCTCTCTGTTCAGATGCTGCAGGAACCCGCAGGCTCTGTTGGAATTTTTACTGCAGGTGCTTGCAGGAACGTCTGACCTGAGGGCAGGTAAAACCTGTTCCCTTTTGCCATGCACACAACTCCCTGGCCTCCTCCCTGCTGTGTTACAAATCAGCTCTGMTGTCTAATCCTCATTCTTTTCTCTTCCCAGGACGGTGTAAGTGCTCTCTGAGAGGTTGCAGGGAGCCAGTGGCAAAAGGAGAAAGTTTTTTCTTATGGAGTCAGGATTTGATTGGAGCTTCCACAAATCTCCCACTTCTTGGGGCTTGGAGTCTCCTGTTGGAGTAACTCTTGTCAGCTTCACAGATTTGTTTGAGATATTTGCTTGATTTACTTATTTTTAGCCTTCTTTAGGGTTCTGTCCTCATTGCTAGCATTTAATCTCTCTGGTATATCACAAACATACTCTTCCAACTGTCAAATCCTTTACATTTCATACATTCTTCTGATTCGGAGTTGTGATCAGAGTTACCAGGATGGCTCAGTGTCCTGGCCATGCCATCTCCATCTCCATCATTCTCCTCAAAGTTTGATGTCATTCAGGTTTCCAAATGCCCTTCTCTGAACGCATAAACCCCACTGCTGTCTTCACACAGCAGGATCAGACAAAGGGAATTGTATAAATTGTGGCCAGTCTCAGGTGCCTTATGGGAACTTACCTGGGACTCTGAGGACTTTTGTTCCTTTGCCAGAGTAGGAATCTTCCTAACTCAGAACTTATCTATTCCAAGCAAATCACTGAACTTGACTTGAACATCCTCAGTCCTTTTTCTTCTAGTCTGGTACTCATTTGGATTTACCTGTGTCACATATGAGTGAGCAAAATCTRACCAGCAGTGTTTGCCTCTTATTCTAAATTTGTCTTTTTCCATTCCCTCACTGATTTTTGTGATCMTTTCAGCATCCTTGTGCAAGCTTAAATGCACCTTCCCTCCTTGCCTTCCCTTCTGCTTGCGTCAGGTTCTGGGTGTCATCCTTCAAACTTCTGYTTTCATCCATAAAAATTTCACTGAGCACTTTTTGTAGCATCTCTGCTTAATCCAAGCTTAGTTAGGCCGTGGAAAAGTCAACTTGTGGTGTTGGGTGTTAATTACATGATCAAACAACAATCTGACAGGAGACCACCCTGCTGTGACATCAGTTGTTTAAAAAGCTGRATTTTTTTTCTTTTAATGGCTGCGGTGGGCCATCATTTCAATACCAGTAAATATTTCTGATTGTGAGAACAAACTTCCTTTTATAGCCTCCCCACGCTGCTRTTTTCACTGAATCCAGCCTGGAGCYRGTTCCTATTTCTGAGTGTTCGCTCACACTCCGCAGCTCTGGGTGCAGCTCACGTGCTCTGTCTCTCTCTCTSTGTGTTTCTCTCTCAGCTTTTTTAGCCTTGTTGATCTATTTATTGTGGCTTTGGCCAGACGACGCCAGCTTTCAGCATTTTGGGGCTGGGAGAGAGAGCAGCAGCTTCCTGTGCCTGTGAGCCCATGATGTCATCGGCTGCTTTGGGTTCTTTCACCATCCCATGCTTCTGTGGATGTGGAAAGAATGTGAGCAGCRCTTTCCAGATGTTCTCAGGGCAGCTGGRAAGCCATAAATGGATTTTGTGGGTCGGGAATGTTGCTGGTGTGTTGGGGAGGTGGCTGTGCAAACACATGGCTGCTGTGTGGTGTATCCCAGAGGGTTGGTGGGATGTGAAATGAATTCACAGCTTATCCAGGAATTCAGCTGGGCAGGTGAAATATTTTTCTACCTGTTCTCCATTCCCTCTCTTCCATTCCTTCCTCCACCTTCAGCTCCTGAATGAAGCACAATATCCTGATCTCCTGCGAGGAAAATGCTTTCCGTGCAGTGCCTCCCAATCATTTCAATTGCTGAGGACTAAAGAAAAGAAAAATCATCTTGTATTTAGACTCCCAATAAAATATTTGGTGTAGCAGGAGCTGCTGAATGAAACAGGGTTGTTTCATGATGGTGCAGTATGGACTGGGAATTTGCAATCTCGTGCCTCTCCAGGGATCATCAGCTCTCCAAAAAAAAGTCTATTTTGGGGCAGAGCCGGTCACTTCCTTCTTTAGGGTGGGTGGGTGTTTTTAATGCATTAATTAATTTTTACTGTGTGGTGGAAAAACTGATGTCAGCATTGCGGTTGGGCGTGCAGGAGCACAAGGTGGGAGGAAATAATACAGAGAACACACGAGGGCAGGGAGAGTTTAACCATGGGCAGTTTAAAATAGCAAAGCTGAGCCCYGTGGATATTAAAAGCTGTGACTGAATCAAAACAACGGTCTAATATTAAACTGGATTTTGCTGGGGGATGAACAAACTCATTGGGTTAAATTTCTGTTGTTGTATCCGATGTCCAAGGGATTTTTTTTGGTCTCAACACCTGGATTTCTGACTTTGGGGTTGGCTATTTTTGGCTTTGCAGGACACAAACTACGAGGGGTGATATAGGTTGTGCTTCACTGGGTTTTTTTTTGCCAGGCATCTTTATTCAGGAGTCTGTAGAGCATCCTTTCCCTTTTACAGTGGTCTGTAAACTTGTCCAGCATGACTCCTTCCCTGGCTYCTCTCACAGTTCAGATTGCACAGATCCACAACAGGGAGGCAGAGGGAAATGCTTTGGAAATGGGARCCAAGACAGAGCACAGTTACATAATTGTACAAAAGAAAAGGGTTTTTTTTTGGTTTTGTTTTGYTTTTCCTTCCCATATCCTCCTACCTCCTGAAAAAAAAAAAAAATGCTGTTGGAAAGCTGGATGGAAAAAACTTCAGCATCGTTCATCCCTGTGGGGACATGAAATGTATTGAAATGTTCCACCTGTTTTATGGCTGTTGCTTTTCCTCTTTCAGGTTTGACATCTACAGGAAGGTGCCAAAAGACCTTACACAGCCAACCTACACAGGGGCCATTAGTAAGTAACTTCTTTTTGATGCCCTTGCATAGCCCTGGTCTCAAATTAAAGCTTGCTTGGCCTCTCTGCCTGCTGGGAATTTTTTTAAAGGGATATGAAGCATTGGAAAGGGTGGCCTTGGTTACTGAGACAGCTTGTTCTGCCCATCAAACAGTGGAATTGCTTGTGTGAATTCACARTTWYAGAATCACGGGATGGTTTGGGTTGAGGAGCCTCCAGTTCCAGGCACCGAGAGMGATCCACTCTCACTCCCAGGGATCACACACAGACTGAGGTGATACAGATCTCTTGCCTTGGGCCCCTTTTCCTTCCTTCCTGCTCCTGAGGGAGGCTGGAGGCTGAGTAAGGCTGTTTCACACAATTCTGTGGGGCAGAGAGAGCTCGGTGAGCTTGGATCAGGCTGAGCCTGCCAGGCCTGTCATTACCCTGCTCACGCTTTCCTGTCCCACTGAACGGACCTTTCCTTTGATCAGGGAGCTGTGCTCCATTCATCCATCCTGCTGGATGGGTCAGGAGCCTTGTGTGTCACTGCTGACGTGAGTGATGTCACATCCCGCGGTGACAGCGCGGGGCTGACTCAGTGCCACTGAATCAGGACACCAAGGAAAGCTCTCTGCCTGCTGAAGGAGCTCATCGAAATGAGGATGGCTGAAGAACAGGTTGCCCAGGGTGGTGTGGAGCCTTGGGGATGCTCAAAAAGCCTGCTCAGAGCASGGGGTTGGATGGGATGATCTCCAGACTGGTCCCTGCCAGCCTCAGCTATCCTGTGCTCCTGTGGAGATAACACATTTCCCCAAATATTTACTCTCAGAGTCCTTGTCCCCTGAGTTCTCCTGGCCACTGAATTCCTTGTGTCCTGACTCCCTTTAGGTTTGCTGAAGTTGTGAACAAAGGGTTTTTACTCAAACTGTTTGGGAATTCAGAGGCGGATGAGATTCGGTGTTTTGAAAGAACACTTTGAACTTGTGAGTGATCCTGCCATCTCTGCTGTTTTGGAAACTAAGAGTTCCCACACTGTAACCCGGCTCCCTCTGAGAATTCATCTTGTTATGAATCACCTGCAAAAGAGTATTTTAGAAGCAAAAAAAAACCAAAACCATCAAAGGCCATCCAGTTTAGGCTTTCTGATCTGCAGTAAACAGCTCCAGTGATAAGTCTGTTGTGGGAAGGCTTGAAAGGTTGTGACTCTTACTTACAATTACTAGCTGACTTATTTCTCTCTATTGTTATTTGCAGCTTCTCAGGCTTTGATTTTTCTTCTCTGACTGGTTCTCCTCCTTTTTTTCTCAAGAGTGTTTTTACACAGCCTGATAGAAGCTTTTGAACCACACAGGCAGCCTGTGAGGATTCTGTGAGCAGCTTTCCTAATGGGTTTTTCTGTCTGACCAAGCCTGTGGCTTGTAATTTGGAAAGCCACTAATCTCAGGTGTTGTAGGAGGCTGTGAGTGAGCCCAGCCCGTGGCCAGGCCACTTGGGAGCCTGGGAAGGCTGCAGGACCTTGTGATAAATGCTTCAGGGAAGTCAGCTTGGGTTAACACTGAGGGCTTGAGTGTAGGGGATGGTTCTGCCTCTCAAAAAATCTTTTAGTGTTTAGTAATTATGTGAATTTACTATAATTACAACTGTATTTTGGCTTTCTTTAAGTTCTCTGAGTTTTACAGAGCATATATAAATAGTCCATAATATCCAAGTATTAATTTAGGCCTTTTTTAATGATGTGATTTCTGCTGAAACCTTAGTTCAGTGTCACTTCTGGTGCTGRAGGCTTTCTGGAATAGGAATGGGTTTACTGCAGGATTTCAGCAGTGGGTTTTGGATTGTAACACGGGTCTTTTTTTCAAAAAAGTTTTTTTAAAGAAGAAAAGAGATGGAAGATAGCAGCTCTGCTCCTGACACCAGGGCTGAGGGGGCTAGGGCTCGTAGGGAAGAAGCAGCTGAGGAAGACTAAATGTTGGGGGGTTTTGGTCTCAAACACGAACAAGTTCAAAACATAACTGGAGTGTTATTGAGGCTGCATTAGGTATAGATTTTTAATTTCCAAATTTGCAGTGAACTCTGCCAATGAGATACTTCAGATCTGTGTAGCAGCCATTCAGCTGCAAAGTTTTTTTTAGGAATGAAGGAACCAACAACAATCCACTGCTTTTTACTTGGAGTGAGGTTTGTCCAGAACACACCCACTGCTGTGGCCTTCTCTGGGAAGGCTGCAGAAATCCCTCACTCCTTTTCCTCAATAAAATTCCTTGTTCACGCAGCATTCCTGTGCCCTCAGTCGTGCTGTTGTCCCTCTTCCAGCGGTTTTTGCCTCTCTTCCCACCCTGTGCAGCAGCTCTGTGGTGGCCTTGTGACAGAGTGGTGACAACCTGGCCATGTTTGGGTACAGAGGCAGCAGCAGTGGCACTCCTGGCAGGGTGACAGCTGGCATCTGGCTGGACAGGAGCACTGTGGCTCTGGAGAGCAGAGCTGCTGTCCCCATCCTGCTGGCCAGCCATGCCTGAGGATGCAGAGTTCGCTTGCACATGTTGTATGCACACATGGAAAAGTCAGCCAGAAATACTCTGGTGCTGTTTGGGGGCTGGAGATTTAAATACACATCAGGAAATATCCGAGTTATGATTCACCCGGCGCCTGTAACAGGACCCATTCCTTGTGCTTCGTAACAGTTTGCTCCTCTGAATAATAAATACTATTAATTTTATGCCTTAATATAGCCATGGCTCCACGTTCTCAGCCCGTGTGATGTGTTAAACACTTTGCCTTTCTCTCATTTCTCGCAGGGTGGGGAGGCAGAGCCAGGAATGTCCATAGACAGGATTTGGAGTTGGGGGATGTGCTCAAAAAGCGCAGGAATAAAAACCTTGGCAGAGTTCCCCATCCTTTTGGGATTGCAGATGAGGCAGCAGCAGTTTGTCTGCACCAGCAGCCTTTGATATATTGATCATGTTATCATGTCAGAGCTCTGAGAAACCCGTCTCAGGTGCTTGTTGGAGCTCTGTGGGAACCTCGCCGTGCTCTTGTAGTTGAGAGAAGCTTTAGGCATGAATTGTTTGATTCTGTCTGATCCCAGCCTTTAATCTACTTTTCCAAATATCATGCACTTGTCAAATGTGGGTGGTAGGGCTGCACATTTGCATGGGAGCAGGTAAAAGCYGTCACAGTGAGAGCAGCAGCTGAAGCACCCCGTGCATAAATTCCTGCGCTGGGAATGTCTCCTGTGCCTGCAGCTCCACGCTGAGAGAGGAGCTGCTGTTCTGCATCTGAGGAATTCTGCCTCTGGAGACAGAGTAACTGGGAATGCTGTCACAGGAATCTCACGCCAATGTGTGTGTGTAGGAAGGGTTTAACACAGGAGCAGCCACGGTCAGTGCAAGTGTGCATTGTCCTCTCACCTGCAGTGTCCAGCAGCAAATGCATGAGTAGGAGCAGGAGGGACAGGTTAAACATTTCACCAGGCTTCATTCAGTTGGTTTCTGACCTTCCTGAGCTGAGTTTCTTTGTGTTTAATTTCCCTCAATGGATTTTTTCCCCAGGGCATGTAGGAATCCTTTTTGTCATCTGACAGATTTTATTTCTTAAGCATCCTCAGCGTCCATAGTCAGGAATCTTCAGAATTTAGTAAATGTCATGTAAGGAAACCCTTCTCTTGTTTTTAACCTGCCCTTTCCCTGTTGTTCCCATTCTGGAGGAGAGTGGTTGTTCYCCATTCACCTCCTTGAGGCTGCTCATGATTTTATATCCCCCTCTCATGCCCACCCTCAGTAATCTCTTTGACAGCTTCAGAAGTGACTCTGTGGTTTGAAGACTGGGAAAAGCATTGAGGAGCTTTGAAAGTCAGTSCCTGCCAGGCCCTTCAGGGCATCCTTGCAAGATTTTTTAGATATAGGTTAGTAGAATTTTACTGTGCTGTATTTGGTGAGTATGGTCACGAACTTTCACTGCAAGAGCTGAACTGAAGATGGACTTAAGGGAGCAAGTACTGGAAAAGAAGATATTTTGATGATATAAGTGGCAGAGAAGAAAGTTTAAAAATTGGGATAGAGAGGAAGCTCTGGGAGAGAATTTAGTTAAGAGAGTTGGTAGTACCAGGCTTTCCTGGGAGTGCTGGAGAGCARAGAGGTCTGGCTGATGCTGTGGAAAGCCTTTATGGGATTATAACAAGCAGCAAGGAATTAAGGGAAGCAATTAAAGAAAAAAGGGTTGTCTGTGTCAAACGTTTCCCCCTGCAACTGCAGGGATCAGAGATCCCGTGTCTGTCTCGGTGATCAGCAGTAAAAATTCTGGATTTGCTCATCCCCTGCCTTGGTTTATTTTTTTTTTTTGGCTCTTAGGTAGGTGTGGATGTTCTCATCTGCTGCAGGCAGACCTTTCTCCTGCCCCAGCCCCTGGTACCAGGGGCTCATCTGGGTCACAGCCCTGGTGATCTTCTGTGTCCTCACATCCAACACTTGGGAGCAGCTGTGTGACCATCTGAGCTTTCTCTGTAGAAATTAATATCCCTTCTTGCTTCCTGTTTTCCTACTGGTCTTCAATTTTTTTCCTAGCTAATGGATTTTTTGGCATCTCTGTTAATCCCTTGCACTTTAGAGAGGGTCAGTAAATGAATCCACTTCCACACTTSAAATTGTCCTGATGAGGAAGGGGAAGCAATGCATTTCTCTTTGCTCAGAGCTGATTTGAAGAATGATGCATGAGGCTTTAGATCACTCAGCACATCTTTCCTTCCTCTGCCCCTCAGCTTCTCTACTGAGAGAGTTTGGATTGGGGCTGCTGTTTGATAAAATTGTTTAAAATTGTTCCCCGCCTGTTGTAGCTTGAGCTTCCCAAAGGAATGAGGAGTCAGGCTGTACAGGTCGTGTGGAATCAAGTTGAGGAACTGGGCTATTTTTTTTTTAATGTATTTCTTACCCTGAATTGGTGTCTCTGATGGAGTGGGCATTGCACAGAGAGCTGGGCTGGGCTGGAGGGGCTGTGCTGGGATTGTGCTTTGGCTGTCAGTTCTTGCTGTACCTTCTGTGAGTGATTCTGGGCGAGCTGGGGTGTTGTATTTAACACAGAGACACTGCATCCCTGTCTCCTTGAGCTGGCACATCTCTGTCTGCTCAAATCATCCCTGATCCATCGGATTTTCAGCTGTGCTTCCTCCCAGCCCCTCTATGGGGTGACTGTCACTGCTGCCTGCATGACCTGGTCAAGGGTTTGAATAATTTCCTGGAGAAGAGTAAACAGAGTGAACAGTAACATTCCAGTCACTTTGGATTCCCTCCTTGAAACTCCAGGTTGGAATTCTTAGGAAAAATGTGGGGCTTCTTGTTGAGTGCCTCACAATTCCCTCGGTGGGAATTTTCCCTCTCTGAACAGTCAGTATGTCAGCAAAGGGAGAAATTGTGAGAAGTCAGGGTGCTCTACTCCAATATTGCCATGTCTGCTTCCCCAGCTCCAGGAGTCTGGGCTGGGAGGTGACCTACACAGAGCTTTGGGACTTGAAAAAGCATCAAAATGTGCCCACATCCCCAAAACACCGTGCTGGGGGGCTCTGTGCTTTCCAAGCAAGGAGGTGCTGCTTCTTTTTGCCTTCTTGAAGTTTTAATAGTAATAAAATTGTGAGCCAAGGCTCAGAGAAGTCCTGTTGTCCAGCAGTTGTGTCAAGAGCAGGGAGTGCTGGCACACCAGTGTTGTGTCTGGAGATGGAGATGGAAATCATGGTAGAAAAAGTGGTGTAAAAATGARGAAACCCCTCAGGATGTTTGGGTGTTGGTGTGGCAGTGAAGTCATTGCTCTGGTGGGCTCCTCTGGGTCATGGGCTCTAAAGAATTTTGGTTCCCAAGTGTTTCTGGGTGCTGTATCCATGGGGGGATTAATTTTCCTGTGTGAAAAGCATTTTTTCCTTTGTCAGACATACAAAACTAACCTTTTCCTCTGCTTACCTCTGTTCCAGTCTCTGTCTGCTGCTGTCTCTTCATATTGTTTCTCTTCCTGTCTGAGCTCACCGGATTCATAGCCACTGAAATGTAAGTAAAAGTCGTGTTTTCCCTTGTTTGTGTGGATGGGAATCTTTACAGCTTTGCTGTTATCTGGCAGAAATATTCCTGCCATTTCACTAGGTCACTTGGTTGCCTAATGGGTTTGGGATTCCTTTTTGTTGAGTCCCAAATTCTCAGACATCCATTCAGCTTTTTTAATTTGCTGAAATTAATAGGCAAACTTGGTTTTCAACTATTTCTGATCCAGGAAGCTGTTCCAGACCTGCTTGATCCTTTATTAGCTGCATGCTGGGTTGCATAATTAGCTGCACAGAAAAATGAATTGCATAAAATAAKAATTATTAGTTTAATATCAACAATTCCTTTTCTATATAATGTCAGAGCTCAATCTCTGATTCACAAGCAGCTTTGTTAATGTGTCAATTTTTTCTTCTTCTGTTGAGCATTACTAGGAGGCCTCGTAGACAGGTTTTGTGCCTGAGGACAAATATCCCCAGGTGGTGACAGCTTTGAGAAAAATGGAAATAACTTCTGCTTTTAAAAATTGCTCATTGAACAAGCATGAAGTATTTGTTAACACTGAATTAATCATATTTTTATTTTTTCTCCCTGCCTCAGAGTAAACTTTTAGTAACCATTAACACATTCTACCTTTGTTTTGGGCTCTAGGAAACATTCTCCATCACCCTGCTGATGTGGCAGTGAGCTCACTGAGTGTGAGGCACAGTTCCTGGATAGTTGGGGAGGGTGGAACTKCTGTCATTCTCACATGATGCTCCTGATAGCAACAGATGTCAGAGCAAAAAAGCTCTGAAACCTCGGCCCCCATGCCTGATCAGATTGACCATTCTGATAACCAAGAGGCTCTTGCATTGTTTTTGTGCAGCTTTGTCAAGAATATTCATTTCAGGAATCATTTTAACACTGGCTAATGTTTAACTGGAGGCAGGAGTGTAATSGAGCTCTGGATGGTTTTTTGTGCCTCAGAGATGGTATCTCAGCTTTCTGACTTGCTCATGGTTTCTTTGAATTCAGTTCCGTGTGTTTGCTTGTGAAATCCGGGGTCACTTTGGCAGCCACTGARCTGAGTTTCCTTGGGTTTCTTGTTTTAAAAAACAGAGAAAAGCTGGACATTGCTTCAAGTAAAACTGCTTTTTCTTGGCTTTCCTCTTAGGTCTCATTCTCTTGCCTGGTTTTCCTTTCAGTTAATGCTTTACTGGAGGAATCAGTAATACTCACAAATCAGTAATCACTCACCCAGTTTTGATGCAGTTGTTTGGGTGCACATGTAGTGGCAGCTTCCTGGCTACAAATTCCTTTTTGAACAGCACAATTGCATAATTCTCTGAGGCCTCTTCYTGCTTTTTCCTTGACAAGATGATGCATTTTCCACAAAAAAAATACTAGGAAGTGCTGTAAGCACATTCAGCTGACCAGTTCCTCATGAAAAACCTCAGAGAGATGGTGAGTGCCTTTCCCAGCAGGAGCTGCGTGGGGAGGAGGTGTTTGCAGGCAATAAAGCAGTAAAATCGTGGAGAGGATGTCATGGAAGAGTGTGGGACAAATGACTGCAGGAACCTGATTCGTCAYGGGCTGTCCAACACAAAAGCTCACACAATAGGGGAGGAAAACCTCCTTGTGATGAGTTACAGCTCATCACACTCTTGCTGGGAACACTCACCCCCAGCAGCTGTGAAAAGGCTCCCCCAGAACAGTGGAAATACTTCAAAAAGTCRCTTCAAGTGCTTCCCAGTTCAGCAGCTTTGAAAGTAGGAGTAAACTTTTTCTTTTTCCGTCTCTTACTCATGGGTTTCTCTTCTGAGAAGCGCAGTACAAGTTGTTGTGAGCCTCTTGTGGTTCCTTTCAGTCAGGTGTTACTGGCAGTGAGGCAGCAGAGTCTCCTCTTTGGGAATAAGAAGTGGGAGCTTGGTGTGGTCTGGAACATCTGAGAGCTCTGTGCCACCATTAAAATGGGTAACAGCAAATTACACGGGTGATATTGTCTCAYAAAGGTTTTTGAGCCTTGTTTGCCCGTGATTCAAATTCTTACAAARATATGGAAGATTCCTTATGTGCAAACTGTCCAGTTCTCATCAGTTTTCACTGCAAGCTTTGTGGGTTTTTTTTGTATTTAGAGTCTCCACAACAGATATCTCACCCAGAGTGAAGTTTCCCAGTGCCAGGCAGGACCTGGGTGATGAACAGCAGTGTGCAGTTACACGGGATGAACTTTGCCAGCTGTGCTGTGAAACTCCATCACTCTTCCTCCTCCTGTGCCTCATTTCCCTTAGAACCCTGGACAGAGGTTGAGTGGGGAGAGCTGCATGTTTTTGATGGCCAGGTGAAACCAGAGCGCTTGGCCTGGTGTTTTCCATCAGAGACAGGGCAGTTCTGATGCATTAAACAGGGTTTACTTGAAACAGAGGCCAGAAAAAGTTAGGAGAATAAAGCAGACACATTTAATCCAGGCCTACTGGTACATTGAGGGCATACACCCAAAATGGACTCTTAGTCACGAAATCTTCACCTTTTATAAGTTCTGTATTTTAACATATCAGGCCCCAATTCTCCAATTCCACCTTCAAGTGATGAAGGCACCCACCCTAAGCTGCTCCCCTCAAGTCTCTGTTGTTTCCAGAATTTAGGGCCCTGAGCAGTGAGGTGTCCTTGAGTTTGGGGCCTGGARAGGAATTGTTTTGTCTAAAATGGGAGGACAGGAGAAGTACAAAGATACAGATACATGAAAAATATAGAAACTAAAACCCTAAGGCATCAGTTCCCTGCCCTGTCCCACGGAGGGTCTGTGTGTGGGGTGTGTGCAGGACCAGCTCCTGCAGGGCTCGACCGCAGTGCCCATGGGGTTATCTGTCTGACTGTCCTAAGCCTAACCCTAAACTTAATCCTGCTCCTAATCCTAACCACTGACAGGTTCCTTTGGAGCTGCATTTACAGCTTTACAGAGAGGTTGCCATGGTTTGTTGAGCTCGTGCTGCAATGAGCAAAGAAGGTTTGCTGTGCACTGCACTCACCCCAAATCCTCTCTGCCTCCTATTCTCCATGCTCACCCCAAATCCTCTCTGCTTCCTGTGCACTGCGCTCACCCCAAATCCTCACTTCCTCCTGTTCTCCCCACTCACCCCAAATCCTCACTTCCTCCTGTTCTCCACACTCACCCCAAATCCTCTCTGCCTCCCATTCTCCACGCTCACCCCAAATCCTCACTTCCTCCTGTTCTCCACGCTCACCCCAAATCCTCTGGGGTGTTCTCCAGGCTCACCCCAAATCCTTGCTCCTCCTGCCCACTCTGCTCTTCCCTCTCCATCCCCACGAATTCAGCAGCCTCAGTGCCAGGTGTCACTGGAAATCTCCGTTTGGTCACTCTTGCCCAACTCCAGAGCTGTTTTTCCTTGCCCAGCCCCGTGYTCGTAGCATTTACAGTCTCAGCTGCTGAAGGCTGGTCTGGGTGGCAGGAAGCCAAGAAATGACAGCCTGATCTCGAGGATCACAGTCACAGCACTGAAGCCAAACATCACCTGAGTGGGGAGGACAGCAGCTGTGTCATAACTCGTGTGGGCATTTCTGGTGARCACCGAGGTTGTGTCTGGGCACCCAAGGTAGGGATTCAAACCAAGACACTCAGGAAGCTCCTGGAAGAGGTCACACACTCCAAAGGCACATCCTGTGCTGCTGATGATGGGTTTCCTGACGAGACCAGCCCTGAGGAGGGTAGAAAAATCCCAAGCTGTTCATCTTCCAGATTTATTGTGTGATTCCAGCAGGTCGTGAGCAGCCATGAAGGAAATCCAAGCTTGGCACTTAGGTGGGGCTGCATCCTTCCCAGGAAAAGCACAGTGAAGGGCTGGTGAGGGAAGAGGGTTTTTTCATTTTCTCAGTCATAACCCATCATTTCTGTAAAGGGAAAGTTGAGTTTAACTCTAGAACTCGAGAATGTTTTGATTTTGAGGGTTTTTTTCAGTCCAGACTCAGAGTCTGWCTTAGRCTTAGTCCAAACTTCAGGCMCAGGAATGTCCCCATCCCYGGAGGGGTCCAAGGARCACTTGGATGTGGCACTCTGTGCTCTGGATTTGGTGACAAAGTGGGAATTGGGCACAGCTTGGACTCGATCTTGGAGGTCTTTTCCAACCTCAGTGATTTCATACCAAGAACCTTGATGAATCTCCTCAATTCTGTAAAAGACAGCGAAAAGGAGATTTCTGCTCCACATTTGAACCTCTGAAAAATGAACAGCATCACTTTCATCCCACTGAGCCAATGACTCAAGTGGCTGAAGAAATGAAGGTAAAGACTTAAATGTGTCTGGTGTTTCTTAGGCAAGATCAGTGATACCTTGAAGTGATCTGAGGGCTGGAAATATCTTGTCCTGCCTTCAGCATCCTCCTGACTGCTGCTGCTGCTGTGTTGCACAGAAATCACCCATCTCATTTCTAATTAACTCCGATCAGCGCTAGACGGTAATAGCTGGCAAGATGATAATCACGCCGTTTTATCACCGTAATTAGGTCATGAATTATGTCCTGTAAGATCAATAATAGTTTTCCAAGTATTCCATCATTAAGGATTAAAGATGTAATTAACTAATCTAGTCTGCCTTGCCTTGGCAGCCAGGGGAAGGGGTAGGAGGGGATGGATGTGGTGCTTGTGGTATGAATGTTGCTGCTCAACACTAATTTATCTGCCATAGAAGAAGCAACAAACTGTTCCTGGCAGTGTTTCATTTTTCTTTCCTTTTTTTTTTTAATGTAGTAACAGACCCAGAACTATCTGAAGTGACAAGTTTGCTAATTGGAAGGCTGTGCCCCCCCTGTATGTCAGTTAATTACTGAAGGAGAGTATCTGCAATAAAATGACTGCCTTGGCATGAAAGCATAATCACAAATCAGAGAATCACGGAATATCCTGAGCTGGGAGGGAGACCCACCAGGATGATCAGAGCCCAATTCCTGCTCTTACACAGGACAGCCCCAAGAAGGCTCTCAGGAGTGTGGGAGGACGCAAAACTCTTTGAGTTTCATTGCCCAGCGTTCCCTGTCCACACTGGATTCATTTACACACCCAGGACTGATCCTGTGGAGCAGCAGAATTGTCACCAGACCTGTCTTCAAGAGGCTTTTTGTCCCGTAGCTCTCCCAAAGCGTGTGGGATGTGTTTCGTGGCTCTCAGCCCATGGAAAGTGTAACCAGCAGAGTGGGATCCTGCTCCAGCAGGGGTTTCTTCTGCTGCAMACCATAATCAGGGAGCACAAACCCACAGATGCCACAGTTTTGTTTTCTCACACGATGCTGGAGATGCACCATCCAGTTGAGGCAGATAAAACCAGCCCAGCACGGGCAGCACAGCCAGCAAAGGGCAGCAGGAATTGTAATCCTGCCCTTGGCACGGGCTGACCTCGAGCCAGACACTTTTCTGCACAAGGATGTAATCCCTGGCAGCCCTGAGAGGGGTGGGCAGGTAAGGAGCTTAATGAATGTTTGTGTGGCAGCTCAGGGATGAGCCAAGGAGAGCTGTCACCCGTCGGAGCGGGTGCTGTGCCCTGTGTGGGCTCGCAGGAAGAGGAAGGTCCTGYCGTGATGTCATTTGCAATTCCTGACTCAGGTCTGCACTGACGTCTTTGGAGCCCTTCTGCTTCTTCCTGTGTCCTGGAGAGCTGGAATTGCTGCCTTTTGTAGGGCAGTGTGTTTGCTGTGCTGGGACAGGGATCTGTGCAGGGCTGCTGGAGATGCAGGAGGTGACAAATGGCAGGGCAGGAGTTTGTGACACAGTTTGTGACACAGCAGAGAGTTTGCTGAGCTTCTGTTGTTTCCTCACCCAAAGTGAGGAGGAGATTTGTCGGATGTTGGGGCTTCTCTGGTCTGAAAATGTGGTTGTGCAGCAATCTCAGCTTTGGAGGTTTCTGGAARGTGGTTTATTGGAGCACAGAGAGCTCACCTGAGAATGGCTGTTGAGAAGCTTCAGGCTTCCTCAAGAAAGAATAATTATTTTCCCCCTTAGGCAGAGAGTCCTGGGGTGCAGAGGATACCTCCTGGGAGTGTAAGGACAAGGTAAAATGCAGCTTTCTGCARTAAGTGGTTGTGTTTTCTCTGTGGCTGATGACTGTCGAGGAGGCTGCCTGGTCGCTTGCTGTGAAAGAGGAAAAAAAAAAAGCTAAAACTGAGGCAGAGATTTAGAACAAGAAGGACTGAAGACAAAGATGTATTTAGGGAGCACCCATGTATGTGAAGCGCTGGAAGGTGGGTGCAGTGCCCACCCTTACATCCAAAGATCTGCAGGCTCTTCAGCTGTTGAGGTGCTGAAGCATCCAAACTCACTGGCCAAGGCTGCTGGTGGAAAAAAACTTACTGGGGAAGTTTTGTTTCTGGGGAAACAAAGATGTTGTGCCATAAATCCAAGCCCTAGAGCGCAGGGAGCGGGTCTGACTTTGTTTGGGTAAAAGGCTGAAGCTTTGCYGTGCCCTCTGGCTGCTGTGGCCCCCTTCCCCTGGCTCCACGTGCCATTGCTCTGATGGCTCCATCCCTCCAGCAGCATCGCTCAGGAATGTGAAATATTTCCAAGTGGCTCTTTCTAGAAGTGAAGCAGATTCCTGATGTGTGGATCACAGAGAAACTTCCCTGCTGTTCCTGGGGTCAGTGGTGGGAGGCTCTTGGGGTGAGAGGTCCTGCTCTCACCTCTTGTGTCACCCTCGTTGAGCTTCCAGACCTCTGCACCCTCGTTCCTGATGGATCATTCTGCTTTTATTCAAATATTCCTTAGCAGCAGCCTGGAAAACACCCAATTCCTACGTGTTTGGGGTGTTTGGAGGAGGTACACAATATGAACCAGTATCAGCCAATATCAGTCTCTGTCTGCCTGGGCTGGGGTTTGATTTCCCTTGTGACCATCCCAGATTTACTGTTGAAGCATTATTGCTCCTGGGACACCTTATATTTCAGGAGGGACAGGTATGGATTAGAGCCACCTTCATTTCTTCCACCAGAGATGGTGTTCCTTTGGGGAGAGTGGCTGGAGGGGGTTCAGGGTGCTTTTCCTGACATCCCAGGGCAGTCTGATCAAACAGGGGGAAGGCTCTCTGCAATTTCACGGTCCTGGGGAGGAGGATGCCAAGGGACGAGTGAGTGCCAGCCCTGTGCCAGCTCCATCCTGACCCAGTGGTTCACTGGAAGGAATAGCCTTGACCCTGGAAGTTTGCATTACCTGTGAGGTTTCCAGAATTCCAATATTCGAGATATTTGGGCAGTGAAATGTCCAGTTTGCTGAAAACAACGTTTTTTCTGAGGTTTGCCCTGACAAGTGCAGCTGTGGTGTGTTGTCACTGTGCCCTTGGTTCCCATCAGTGAGAGRGAACCCAGGGACACACAAAGGAGGCATTTTTGAGTGGATTTGTCCCTTTGGGCTCTCAGCAGGGTCTGACTGTGCCTGGGGAGGCAGAGGCTGGAGCTGGAGGGAGAAGCAGAACCCAGGGGTGGGTGCTCCATGGATGGTGACGCTGTGGTTTGGAGGCAGGGGAAGGAGAGGATGGATCAGCTGTCTGTGGAGTGATAGAGTGGGTTATGAAATTTGGACCRTGAGTAGGAGAGGGGCAGGGGGCTACTRGGTGAAGAGGAGGAGGAGGAGGAAGTGGCCACAGCCTTGCCCAAGGGACAGCTTGGCAGCCACTGCTCCAGTGACCGGCCTGCGGGACAGGAAACCAGTTTCCTTTATCTGCAGCTAATGGGCTGTGTGACCTGGACAAACTGCCCTACTTCTCCGTGCCTCAGTGACCTCAGCTCTTGCCTGCCCATGTCAGAGCTCTCTCAGTCTTCCTGTGCCCTGCTCATCCTCTGATTCCTGCTGGCCATCACCTCCTGCTCGCCCATCGCTGAGAGCTCTGCTGCCRGAGCTGCGCAGTTCCTGACCAGCTCCGGGTTAGAAATCACTGACTCCAAACACTGACCTTGCTGGGGCTTTTCTCCAGAGAGCTGGGAAGCTGCTGGAGCTGKCTCTGCTGTGCCAGCCCCGCTGGGAACGCTCCTGTCACCAGAACACCGAGGTGCGGGTGGCACTGGCTGGGCATGGCCAGCATCTCACACTGGCACCAAGCCAGGGCTTATGAAATGGGCTGGCTGGCAACTGGGATAGCGATGGGAGGACTGGGGAGCACCCAGAGGTGCGTTGCTCTGGGGGATTAATGCCTGTGCTGGCTGGAGCTGCTCCTCCCGGCCCTATTTGGACATATGACTTAATCCCCATACTGTCAGTAATGAACACGTCGAGGGGAGAATGCATTCCACCCAGGACGAGAGGGCTCGGCCAAAAAGCTCCTAACTAGGTCACTGATGAGCAATCTTTCCCCTCCCTCTGTGTCATTTTTATTAATCACTTGAAAAATAGGTTGAGTAATGATTGCGAGCAACTTGTCAAGCCAATTAAAAACAGAGAAAGGTAGGGCTGTGAAGCCGAAGACAAATGCTGTGCTGGTTTGAAATGAGTGTCTGTAAACCCCACTGACCCGTGAGTAATTGCCACCCAAAAACCTGGCAGCGTGTGTTTCTCGGTGTGAGGGTTTGTTYCTTCACTGTGTTGTACCAGCAGAGCAAAATCACTTTGAATCTGCCTCGTACCTGCCTTGGTCTGGTTGGACTGTGAGCRTGTGGACTCTCCAGAGGGGCTTGTCAAAGAGTTTTGTGCCTTTTGAGTGTAAAATAAAAATTCTACAGAGCACTTAGTAATTTTATTTTATGTAGTTGGGCTGAATCTTAAGTTCTCATGGCTATATAATCTGTCCAACTGGAAGATAAATTATTAAATCTTCTAGTTTGTAGGACAGGGAAAAGAGCTGCTACGTAATCTCACCATCATCTCAGTTCCATGGGGTGAGTTTCTCTGGGGTGGATTCTCTAGGGAGAAATTATCAACAAATTCAGCACTGGCGACTGGGGTTTTTTTGGTTCATTTTTTTTTTTACGTGTCGGATGGATCGTATGTGCCAACAATAAATATTTATATTCCTGTGTTCCTTTGACTCTTTCTCTGTGTTTTGTCTCCTGTGAGATCCGTGCCAGCACTGTGGGTGCAATGAGACAACGTGACTTTTTGGGAGGCTGGGGTAGAGTGTGTGAGATCCTGCTGTCCAGGATGTTTCTTCCCATCTGTTCCTGGCTCAAATCCTCTTCTCCTCAATTTTAGTCACTGCCTTTGGTTGCCATTCATAGGTTGAAATGTGATCTTGAGGAGAAGGGTACAAATACATCGTGCTGCTTTCCTCCTCTTGCTGCTGCTCTGTCAGCTGGGTGGCAATAACAAAAGGCAATTAGTGACACAAATAAAGCTTTCCTGGGGGGGAGTTGAGAGCAGCCTTTCTCTAGAACTATTTATGGAACAAATGGAAAAGCACATGCTTCCCTCCTTGCTAAAATGAGTGGAGCCCAAGGGAGAGGAGGGTTAGCTCACTAACCTGCCTCCTCTTCTCACTGGAGTTTTGTTTTGTAGCACCTCTGGAAGCTCAGGCTGGAGAAGGCCATAGGAAGCACAGAGCAGTTTTGTTTTGTTCCAAGCCTTCTGCACTCGCCAAGCAAGAAATCAAATTAAGCCACAATTTGCCCCYGTTCCATCCTGGAAGCTTTCCCTGCTCCCTGTAACTCCGCTGTAGCCATCACACAATCAAAACCCCCCTTTCCAGTCCCTTTTTTCCCCTCCCCATGTGAGCTATGAGTTTTTCCCTGTGCCTGAGCCCTCCTGTGTTCTCTGCCCTGCAGAGTTAATGARCTCTACGTGGATGACCCAGACAAAGACAGCGGAGGCAAAATAGAAGTGAACCTGAACATCAGTTTGCCAAACCTGCACTGTGAATGTGAGTTCCCCTTCACTCAGCACTTGTTCTTTGTGTTTTCWGTAATGTTTGAAATGGGCTCAGGCTGGTATAGAGGCCCTTCTTCTGTATCAGGATGGAAATCAAGTGGCTGCACCTCTGCCAATATCCCATTGCTCTGTTCCAGGCCAGAGCATCTGTTTTTTTTTGATTATGTGCTTTCTCTGCAGCCCATGTTAGGGGCTGATCTCCCTCACTGGCTTCTTCCTAAATTCCCTTTTTTTTTTTTTCATTTATTACCAACCTTTTTGTGTCTGGGAGCAAGAAGGCACCCAAGTTCTATTCAGAGCTCTGAATGCACCAGCTGCCTGTTGGCTCTTCCCAAGTCACCTGCCTCATCTGTCTGACATTTTTCTGTCTTTTTTGTGTGATTGGGATTGCAGTCAGCTGGCAACATGGGAGGTGTATTTGTGTGAAATAAACAGCGTGAGAAGTTTCATTATGAAGTTTGTTTCATTATAAAGTTTTTCTCGTATTTGACAAAGGACATTATTCGCTCAGTTTAGTCAAATATCAGGAAAAAAGGGGTGGATTTTTTTCCAAGTAAAAGCAGTGTGTGCTTTTTCTGTGCAACCTTCCTGTACTTTATTTTGATTTTTTTTTTGTTTATTTTCTCCCTTCCACCCTTGCAGTGGTTGGACTAGACATCCAGGATGAAATGGGAAGGCACGAAGTGGGTCACATTGACAACTCAATGAAAATTCCTCTCAGCAACGGGGATGGCTGCAGGTTTGAGGGCCATTTCAGCATCAACAAGGTGAGTGCCAGTGACAGGGGTTGTGGATGGGGGAATTCTGGCAGGATCCATGTGTAAAATGCTCTTGAAAATSTGTGTGTGACTGCCTCCCTTGCAGCATCTGTTCATGTCCCTGATCAGGGGGAAATTGGGGAGAGAAGTGTGGGTCTGTCTGTGTGGAATGTTTTAGATCAGGGGTTTTCTTCACTCTCCAAAGCAGGAAATGGAGACAGAGCTGCTGAACAGAGAGAGCAGCTCTGTGGAGTGTCCCGTGCAGCCTTTCAGAGCAGCAGCCCCATGTTCAGGGGATGTGTGAAAACCCCACAGATGCCAAACRGCTTCTGTGTTTACTCCTCACGACTTTTGCACCTCCAGAATGTGACTCACTGTGGAGAGCTCTTTGGCAAAGGCTGCATCCCAGCTCTCCTTTGTTCTGAGAGCTGCAGAATGACAGGAATGTTCCCTGCTGGAGGGTGCCAGCAGCTCCGTGCTGGGGTGTTGGAATAAGGCACGAGGAGCCGCGCATGCTTYGTGATGATGCTCTGCTTCTGTCTCAAGGAATGAAAATCCAGGCCTGGAGGAGGCTCCTCTTTGGGATGGRTGTGTGCAGGATTGAATAATCTTGCTATGTAATGCTGGAGATGACTTGCTGGGGTGGGGGAGGCACTGGTGGGACCCACTGATGTCCTAAGAAGGGCACACCCTTTATTCACTGCTCTTGGTGTACCACAGGCTACAAAATCCTACTTCCTTCTTGTCCTCCCGGGTCATGTTAAAGCACATCTAAAAATAACAGGCACAAATGATTCTGTGCCATGGGAAGGGTTAGGGATTTAAAAGAGGACTTTTCTTTCCTCATCTCTGAGCCACCAGGRTTGCTGGGAGATTGTCCATGGAACTGGGAAGGGGATTCTGGAAAGATGGTTCTTGTTCAGACAATTCCCAAGGCACAGAGCTGAGATCCTGGGGATTTGCTGGGTGTGGTGTGTCCTGCTCACCAAAGCAGCTCCAAAATGGGGTGCAGAATGTGGCAGTGAGGAGCTTCCCCCACTAAATTTGTGTCTCATTTGGTGGCTGGCACAGGGAGGGGAGCTGACCCAGGGTTTCTGTCTCTGGAAAACTGAACCTCTTGAGTGTGACCTGCAAATCTGCATTGCTTGGCAGGAATTGGACAGGCATCTGTGTGAGCTGGGAGCTGGAATGGGAGCTGGCCAGGCCTGGAAACCTGACCAAGGCTGGCATTGGGTGTTGCTGTCAGAGGGAGGGAGGACAAGGTGACAGCGAGATGATGGCTGTGAGCTTGCTGCAGGGCCTGACGCCCTGTTTGCTCAGCCTGGTTATGACACAGCTCGTGTCCACACCTGAAAGTGCTCCCAGGAGTGCWCTGCTGTTCCTCAAGTCATTAAATCAGCTTTCCTGAAAGCACATGGAGCRGGCATGTGGCCTCCTGTGGCCCTGCAGCCGAGGTGGCTGTGCAGAGAGCACAGCTGGGCACTCATTGTATAACCAAACACCCTCCCACTCCTGTCCTGGGCTGTGCCACATTGCTCCCCAGCATTGCTTCATTTCACAACCTTTTCTCAATAGGAAAATATTCTCCATAACAGTGATTGAGCTGTAGCTGCTGAAATACTACAGGGCTGGTGGCCTGAAAAGTGTGAGCAYGCAGAGTGGTCCCATCAGAGAGACATCAGTGCTCCTTTTCTGCCTTGGAACTCAGTCCTTAAGTGAAACTTGTGTTTTACAGAGCTTTGTATTCACCTCCATTAAAAAAATTAAAAGGAAGGGCTCCTGCTTGCTCCTGCCAGGTAGAGAATGGGAAGATCTCAGTTTGTATGGGATGCCCACTTGGGTTTGGTGGTGTTTTTTTTTCTCTTTATACAAAACTCACTCTTGCACACGATCTCAAGAAGAATATCCCCACACCTTCCTGGGCTGTTCTGCAGCAGTGGGCCTGTTTGCAAATGCAAGATGTGGGAGTAAAACATTGAGCAAGAGAGATGGGGATTTTATTTTAATGGAGATGAAAGATATAGCCTAAAGTGTTAGGAATCCCTGGAGTTGGAAGAGATCCACTGATCACCTCCTGGTCAGTGTGGGGGTGCCAGGGATCCACTGATCCCATCCTGGTCAGTGCTGGTGGTGGTCGGGTGCAGGGAGCTATCCCAGAGTTGTGTGGCTGGATGGATCCAGGCGTTCCCATGTCCCATCACAGAGCCTGGCAATGCCTTGAGGGATAAAATGTGAAATCCTGTCTTCCCTGTCTTGGCTAATTTTAGGTCCCTGGTAACTTCCACGTGTCGACGCACAGCGCGACGGCGCAGCCCCAGAACCCCGACATGACTCACATCATCCACAAGCTCTCATTTGGGGACAAGTTACAGGTGAGTCCTGAAAATTCCCTGGCTGTAGGGGAATGCAGTGAGAGTGGTTTGGTGTAAGACACTTTGGTTTTATGGCAGGGCCAATGTCAGCTCGGTCTGGAAGAGTTCACAGCTCCACCGCTTTGGGGAGGAGTGTCCAGTCACAGAGCAACTGTGCTGGTTCCTTCTGAAACTCAAAGGGCTTTTGGAAAACTGTGGGTCTCTTCCTGCAGGGAAGTACAAATGAGGATTCCTGGCTCAGCAGAACCCTGTTTTTAGTATGAACACAGCAGACAAATCTTCTCCTTAGTGGAGAAGCAGGGATGCGCTCAGGGAAGGTGTGTGCTTGCTACTGTGYTCACCACAGCACCAGCCAAGCTCTTTTTAATCCACCTCACCRTGCCCATAGAGCAGACACCTATTAGTCAAATTTGTTCTGTGAAACACAAGGCAGACTTAGCAGTGCCAATCCCCTGCTGGGAAGAAGCCGAGTGCGTGCACTTGCCCAGTGGATAGAGTTTCACCAGGTGTTGTCAAGTTATGTAATCTTACCTGATTTCCCAACCAGGACAGATTACAGCACTTCTCCAGCCTGCTTCCAAGGAGCTGCCCTCGCAGGTGGGAGTTCCACATGTGCACACCCAGCTTGAGACTCGCCCCAAACATTGCTTACCCRTAGCCTCTCTGTAATCTTCTTCCCTCAGCACAGACGTCTCATTAGTCTGCTCCTTGTACACCCACTTCCAAAACCCTTTTTCATGCTAACAAGTCTAAGCGTTGCTTTGTAGTCTTCTGATTCTGCTCCCGGCTTCTTTTAGGAAATACCTTGTGTGGGAACGGGGAAATATTAACATATAAATAAGCTTGGCTTAATGTCTGTAAAGCACACTGAGATTATGAAAAATATTAGGTGAAGTGCTGATGGGGAGTTGTGCAGGCTGCGTGGGAAATGGGCGCTGCGAGGGAGCATTGCCATTGTTTTATGGTGGAGTCCTGGATAARGCAGCTGGAGTGTGAATCAGCACAGAGGAGGAGCCTGGCTGGAAAAGCAGCAAGTGTCTTCAGTTCTGGGGGTGAGAAACCTGTCTGGCAAACGTGGAGTTGGCTCCCGATCTGGACARGCTCAGATGGGTGTTTTCAGAGTTGAGGGTAATGCTCATTGTCTCTGCACAAGACAGGAGCTCGTGGGTGCTGCTGGTCCTGCAGGCAAACAGCAGCTCAGCAGCACAGATTAAAGAAGGGTTTGTTCACCAAACAGGTGCCAGCACGGCTCAGCAGGCAGGGAGAGCAGCAAGAGTGGAGAGTTTTAAATCTGTCTAGAAACACCTTTGAATATTGCAGGCTGTCAGCAGCAAGAGTAGAGAGTTTTAAATCTAAAAACACCTTTGAATATTGCAGGCTGTCTCCACCTGCTTTGATGGAATAGATGCTTCTGTTCCTTAAAGAGGAATATATTCTATTCCTTTCTCACTCATGTCATGTGCTGGGAGTTTGTGCTTTGTAGGTTGGGACTGACTCTGCCACAATGATCCACTGAGG
>NW_026624224.1:62986-66722 GCF_030028575.1 Malurus melanocephalus
TTGAGAGGGTCTGGGAAGGAGGTGGCATTGCCCTGTTGGGGAGGTGAAACTGGCACACCMTTGACCAAATCCTCCTTCCAGACTCTGCCTTCCTGACTTAAGGTCAGGAATTTCTAGGTTGTGGAGTTATTTATCCTTTCTTTGTATCCTGTGAGCGACCTCTGACCTGCAGCTCCTGCTGTGGGCTTCTCCCTGTCTGGAAATTTCTYTCTGGAGAGTTCACACCTGGATTATTCTGTTGGTGGAGATCAGATTCCAGGTCACAGCGTGTGCAAGGCATGGAAATCCAGTTATTCTGGGCAAACAGATACTCACACACATGGGATCAGCTGCAGGAGAAGCTGAAGGGATGGCAATGCTGGGATGTGTCCTTCCCATCTCCAAACCCAGCTGCTCTGAGCCACCTGTACAGGAAAACTGCTGAGTTTTACCCTGAGTGTTACTCCCATTTATTTCCCTTTCAGCCTGATAAGTTAATTCAACTCTGCAGAACAGTTAGGAAATACCTCACGGTGAAAATTTCACAACTGGCCTCTTCCAACTGCAATTCCTTTAGCTTTGGAGTGGTTTTGGAGTTTCATCTGGTGAGGTGTTGTGAAATCAGCTTTTTCACTTGGAACCAACCTCTGTGATGATGGTCACTGAAAGATATTTGGGGTCATCTTTAACTGGGTTGAGCCTTTGTTTTTGGCAGGGTTGAATCAGGCTGATCTCCTGGTTACAGGGTAGGGAAGCAAAGGTCAAGAGCATCAAGAGCACGATTTCTTCATCCTCCTTTTTGCTTTCCAGGTCCACAACGTTCATGGAGCRTTCAATGCCTTGGAGGGAGCAGACAAGCTCAGCTCAAACCGTGGGTATTCCTGGGGATTGCAGCTCTCAGCCMCCCTCTGCAGGAGGGAAAGCAGGGCCATCCATTCTGGTGCATCCAGAAATCTTGAATTTGCCTCTTTAGCCAAAATGATCCAGACATTGCTGGCTGACATTTCCATTTCCTCCAGTGCTACAGAAAAGGCTGAGCCCAAAAGGTCGTTTGCAGTCCTTAAGGAATTTTTTTATCCTTACCCTATTCCTATTGTGTCCCTTTGCTGCTGTTACCTCCACCAGAACTTTTCCTTGTAGTTGTGCTTCAAATTACCTCAAAATTTCTGCTCTSTGGATGGGAAGAGGGACATTTTCATGGCACTTTTTATGACCAGCACAAAAAATAAATTTCCAGTGCATGCTACAACTCTCTCAAGAGTTCAGGCTGCTGCAGGACATCAGTCCTGTCCATTTCTTTGAACAAAATTTCTGTGGCTGTTCCTGAAGCTACACAGTTGGGGTTTGGGGTTTTTTTTTTTTCCTCCAGGAGTCAAATGTCATTGAGTTACATTTGGCTAGAGAATCCTTCAGAAGTGACATTTACGATTCTGTTTTAGAGCTATTCTAGCAGATACAAAAAAATGGCCTGAGCCATTTAAATAACAAAAAAAAAAAAAAAAAAAGGTTAAGCAGCTGTAGGAGAAGAAAGAAGAGAAAGATAGATGGGTGTCACAAGAAATGGCACTACATAGGTTGTGATACCTCAGGTTATTTTTTTGTCAAAATGATCTCAGTGGGCTGCAGCCCTAACCTCAGCCAGTTCCTGATTTAACCAGGCTGTTTGTGGTGGTGATAAAAGCTTACCATTTATAGCAGCAAGCAGTTCTGAAGSTTCAAGTAACCCAAACCCTGGGTGGGTTGTGGTCCTGCAGAAGTGGTGGGTGGCTTCTGGTGTCACCCAAACGCCCGACAAAGTCCGCTATGAAGGGCAGAAATGTGGGATGTGGAGCTGTCGCTTTATCGCTGAGATAAGGAGGAGGGTGACGCCCTTTTTTTGTGACTCTGAATTGTTCTGTGGGCTGAATCCTTTCTCTCAGTGCTAACATTGTCCTTCCCCTGCCCTTTCTGTGCACAGCYCTTGCCTCTCACGACTACATCCTGAAGATTGTCCCCACGGTGTACGAGGACATGAGCGGCAAGCAGCGCTACTCCTACCAGTACACGGTGGCAAACAAGGTAAAGGAGCAGCTGCTTCTCCAGGAGCTTCCTCTCTGCATTTCAGGAGGATGTTGAGGCACAATTCCTTCCCCTCTGGCTCTGCTCAGTGCCCTGCCCATGGGTTTGTAGGTGAGCAGTAGCCTCTGCTGGGAGAAGGAGGAATTGAAGCTCTGCGTTTGCCAGGGTTGGGATTGTGAGCGCTTGGCAGAGCTGCTGCTGGTGGTGATTCCATTCYTGAGAAAGGTGTTCTTCCTCCAGGCTTTCTCACCTGTCATTTCAGCCGGTGTGGATTTCTATAAATCGTGTTTACAGCTGCAGGAACTGCTGTTGTGTGTGTTGAGATGGATCTGATGGAAGCTGGAATCCAGCTGAACACACCAAACACTGCTCACACCTGCTTTTAGCAATAGCAGTCTCATTTGTGGTGCATGTTCAGGCAAATAAATTACCAAAAAAAGCTGCAAACTTTTTACAAAAGTTGATTTCAGACATTGAGCCACGGAACTGTGGCAGCAAATGCATATTGGTTGGCAATTTCACAGTCTCTGCTTTATTGTACAGTGAATTATCACAGAATCAATTAGTTTGGAAAAGACTTCCAAAGTCACCAAGTCCTACCAGTGCCCAATCCCCACCTTGTCACCCAGCCCAGAGCACTGAGTGCCACTCCAGCATTTTGGTATTCAATGTATTGAACATTTTTTAAGGGAAAAGAAAGATCCTATTTRCTTTTTAAAGTAGAAAGCATCTTCCAGTTAAAAATTACTTGTCATTCAGGTGCTAAATGAAGTCCAGAATCTGTTTGTAATATCTAATTCCTGCTGGTTTGCCCTAACTGATAATCAAGCACACACTCTGCTGGACTAGTTCTTAGATTAATGTTCCTGCCTAGTGATTTTTGGGCTGGCCTGTGTGGTGTGTCCCAGGGATTTGCACGTCTCCCTCTGTCCAGATGACGATGTATTTGTTCTGCTTAATGTCACAACTGCTGTTCTGATAAGACTCYTGTGATAGGAGTTCCGAAAGTAATTTGGAAAATAGACAGCAGGAGCTTTTGACACTTCTGTGAGCTTGGCTGCAAATTGGAGCGTTCAGCCAAGTCTGACTCATTAGGGCAGGATTGCTGGTGGGGAGAAGGGGAGAGAAGGAAGAAATGAGGTCAGTTCTGTCAGAACTGAGGTGCTGAGGAGCGCTGCTGTCTATGTGCTATCCTTGGTGCTTCAGTCCTGTGCTGCCAGGCTGGGCAGGGGGAAAGAGAAATGGGAAACCATTGGAACAGTGTGGCACAGAGTTACTGGGATGAGGAGGTGAGGAGAGGCTCAAGTGTGGGYTCTGTCTCCTCTTTTACCTCCTCTGTTTCCTCACTTCCCCACTGTCCCAGAATGTGCCTCAGAAATCAAAYAAAACCTCTGCAAATGGTCACTTCTTGCTTCTCTTGTCATCATGGGATAACCCCATAAAACAGGGAAATTTGAGATTTATATGAGATGATTGAAGAGAAATGCTGTTTTACTGGCTCACGGAGAGCAAAATTTAATTTTTTGTCTCATGCTCACGAGTGTCCTGCCGCTTGTTCTTTTTTCATCTTTCTGAAGTGTTTGAGGCTGTGTTTGCCTCTGTGTGAAGGAGAATTGAAGCAGAGAGGAGATGTGAGCTGGCAGCTTGTCACAGGGCTGGGGAAGGGAAGGGAAGGGAAGGGAAGGGAAGGGAAGGGAAG
>NW_026624224.1:66858-72407 GCF_030028575.1 Malurus melanocephalus
CTCCCCAGCATGCTTTACTTGGCTTTTTCCTCAGTCCTGATCCTTGAAAAAMTGATATCTATTTCCAGTGACAGCACAGAGTTTTATCTCAATAAAACAAGACTTTTGCTAGTATTTGTTCTGGAATGGCACTGGGCAGTGTATCCTGTGGCTGGTGGTGGCACTCGACCTGTTAGGAAACAAAYGGATTAAGGGAGATTATCCCTGGCAATCTAAAAGATGTCTCTCCCAAAGCAGCCTGGGATGTTTTTTGAACCTTTGCCAATGTTTTTCTGTATACAATTTCATTCTGGCTTTCAGCAGCGATTTTTAAACATTTAAAGATGGTTCCAGATGATTCATACCAAGAGGACAAAACATTCCTGTTGCTGGTCCCAGTGGGAAGGGGGCCTGCCAGAGGAGTGCAGGGACAAGGAGTGATTTTCAGGTTCTTACAAATGAAATTCCATTTGTTTTGTGAATGATTTATATACAAAATACAGACATAGATGTGATTCACAGTGCAGAAACTTCACCTGCAGCTAGGCTGTGTTTAAATAGAGCAGAATTCCATTTGTTTGGTGAATGATTTATATACTAAATACAGACATATGTGTGATTCACAGTGCAGAAACTTCACAAGCTGGCTGATTGTGTTTAAATAGAGCAGAATTCCATTTGTTTGGTGAATGATTTATATACAAAATACAGACATASRTGTGATTCACAGTGCAGAAACTTCACAAGCTGGCTGATTGTGTTTAAATAGAGCAGATCCACGGTGGAGAATCGTGATAGCCTTTGTTTAGTGACTGAGTGAAGGTGAGAGCATTACATCTCTCTGTTCCCAGCTCTGTCATTAGCAGATTGTAAAGGGATTAATTTTTTGTTTGATAAGGATGGGAGGTGGGYGCTCTCACAGGAATTCACTGTTTGCTGCTTTCCATCCGGTCAYTGGTACAAAACAGTGGGGTCAGGGCCAAACCCACAGGGGCAGTTTTGTGTCTGRCACTCCCTGGAGTGAGGCTGCTCACATTTTGTGCTGTTTTTCCCCCTTTCTCTCCCAGGAATACGTAGCCTACAGCCACACCGGSCGCATCATCCCGGCCATCTGGTTCCGATACGACCTGAGCCCCATCACAGTCAAATACACAGAGAGGAGACAGCCTTTGTACAGGTTTATCACATCGGTGAGTTTGCCCTAAACCTCTCATTCTCCCTCCTCCTGCCTGCCTTTTGTTGCTCTCCCGAGCCTTTCTTGTCCAGAGGAATTGAGTTTCTGCCTCAGAGTGTTGTGAGGTGGTGGAGATAAAGCAGCTCAGCTGGTGAGTGCAGTGCTCTGACAGCTTGATTTAATAGCTGGGCACAAAAGGAAGGAAAATTTACCTGTTCCAGGAGTTCCAGGCTCTGGGCAGGATGGGCTCTATTGCAGTGTGTCAGAAATAAAGAAGAGGAGGCATTGTGAGCACTAAAGCTGCAATAAACTGCTCACTGACGATGAGATAAATGTGCAGAGAATCCACAAARGTTTGGGCTGGAAAAAACCTTAAACCTCAGCCCATCTTCCACTATCCCAGGCTGCTCCAAGCTCCATCCAACCTGCCCTTGGACATTTCCAGGGATCCAGGGGCAGTCACAGCCTCTCTGGGCACCCCGTGCCAGGGTCTCACCACACTTTTCCACCCCAGAGTCATCCTGTTCTCAACTAGAGAAGTTTCCTTTGTTCAGGTGATGGAAGAAGATCTGTTMAATAGCACAGAGCTGCCTGTCCTTGCTACCTGCTGGTTATTTGGGTGATTTTTACASTAAATAGGAAGAAAACTGGCAGTGGAGATTTTTCCAGCAGCCCCTTCTCTCTTCCTACAAGGCACTGAATTCAGGGCTGTTACTTTACCCAGTGCTGCAGCTTGGTTTAATATGGGAATTCCAGTTCCATGCATTTGCTCTTGGGCAGAAGGGGAGAAGAGCTGCATTACCAAATTCCAGAGGTGTTTTCCTGACTTGTTACGTTTGGATCTGTCCAGAGAGCATCCTRCAGTCCTGATCTCAGCATTCAGAACAAAGCTGTGCTGGCCAAGCTGCTCATTAGGCAAAGAGCTATTTAAAGATCCTCCAGGACTTTTTAAAAAAAAATGTGTCCTCGGGGAGTTGGCTTAAAATTGAAGCTTCAGTGAGCTGTGCCAGCGAGGCCTGGTGGAATGTGAAGCAGTTGATAAATTGGCTGGAGTGAAGACCTCCAATTCTGATTTTTAAACAGTTTGACCGTTTTAATTGGAAGTCACATAAACAGTGTGGCGCAGTTGCACTTCAAGATTTTGGTTTTGCAACTTCTGATAAACAGCACTTGGCTGAACTTTGGACTGGGGTCTGCAGAATACACAAATAACAAGAGAAGGGGACTTGAAGAAAAATCTAAATGTCGTGGTGTAAGACTTGCTCTTCTGAGATGCTTGGCTTCAAAACATAATCCTAAAAAAGGTCAAACATCAGCGTTTCATGACTTGGCATCTCATTCTGCCTGCTTCTTTCCCTAAAATTATGCTCCCAGAGGTTTCTTAAACATCTTGTTGGGGGTGAGGGTGTGGAGGTGTTTTAGTGGGGAATGATTTGATAGCTGGGATTACTCTTTCATTTTATTATCAGCACTGATTCACTGCTGATATGCTGTTGTGTGCCTATAAATAGCATCTTTGTTGAATTTGATACCCTGCTCCTGGGTTGATATAAGGGACCACATGAGAGGTTTTCCTCCCTGATTGCCACAGTGACCTTTTGGGTTTGTATCCCATTTGAATTTGCATCCCTTAACCTCATGAACTGAAGTGCGTGTTTCCTAATGAGAATCTAAAAATGGAACAGCAATTCCACTTCTGTTTCTGAAAAGATTTAAAGGTTGATTAATTTTCATTAAGTAAGAATTTCAGTTTTCCCTCTTCCYCAAAATAACAGTCCTCTTCACACACAATATTTCTCCAACTCAGGACTGAGTGTTGAATCACTGGCTTCAGCTTGAATTTTGCCTTATTCTGTCTTTAAAGTTAGCCAGGCTTGCTGCTGTGCTGCCTAAGGAGAGTTTGGCAGTTGATTTTTGGCTGTGTTGTTTGGTTTATAAATGGCTGTGGTGTCACACAGCTCCCTGGGGGCCATTCCAGCTGAATGTCCCTCCTCTGGAGSTGTGAGGATGATGCTGGTGCTGGCAGCAGCAGTGTTGGGTGTGACAGACACAGAGCCTTGCTCCTGGTGCCATCTGTGGCCTCATTTGGGATGGAGGGCAGTGCAGGAGCAGTGCCTTGGCTCTGCAGTCAATCTTTGCAGCTTTGCACGTGGAGCTGTAAATCTTGGGAGGGGAGCGGCGCTGCAGAGGATGGGAACAGCTCTGTCCTTGCTCTCCCTGCCCTGTTTGGATGACATGATCTGTTCCTCAGCCCCTTTCCTGCATCTGCAGCCTGGCCTTTTGCATCACAGTTGCTCTGGAGATGTGTTAGTGATGATCAGAGCTGGGCTYAGGGCCAGCAGGGACGGGGCTGGGGCTGTGGAGTCACTGCCTGCCCAGGGAAAGCAGCAGCTTGTTCTGAGCAGCCCAAAAATTCTGGGTGGGATTCTGCAGATTACCTTCCTAGGAACTGCCTGAGGATCCTGCTGGCCCTCTCTGTCCTTACAGATAATTTTCAGACTTTGGGACATCCCAGAGGGGCACAGTCATGGAGCTGACATTTGCNTGCTGCTCCTTAGATCTTTGTGGTGGGAAGAATTATCCTCATTTTCTGGGGTGCTTCCTCTGTAAAGGCTTTGGTTTAACATGAGGTTTGTTTTTTCTTTTTTTTTTTTTTTTTTTATTTTTACTTTACATGTTGTGCTTCAAAAAGTTCAGTGCTAAATAAGATTTTATGTTACTTTTTACTGCCACTGTCACTGCCCCATGAGCTTGCCGGGGATCCTGGAGTTACCCAGATGCTTGGCAGAGTGTTAAATACAGCTGGTTTTGCCTGTCAAACTGCACTGCTTAAAATCAGCTCATCCCTCATAAAGAGAAGCCATTCAAGACCTCTTGGTTGAGGTTATGGAGTGAGGGGAAAAGTTTTGCTGTTGAAAATTCATGAGTTCGTGCAAGTGGCCAAACTGAAAGAATGTTTTATCGTGAGATCAGTGCAGGGTCTGGGAGGGGAGAGCAGGCAGAAAAGCAGTCAAAGTTTTGCTACAGCATTCAAAATACAAAGAATTTGTTTTCCTGGTATGAGAGGACTCCTCAGGCCTCTAGGTGTAAAAAAAAAATAAACTGGATACAATGGGAGGGGAGCTGGAGCAGGATGGTTGCAGGCAGAGTGATTTCAGCCATGGGAGCTGTCACTGGCAGTGTCACACATTCAGTCCTGTGGGGTTTTTAAACCCAAGAAAATATTCTACAAGATGTGCTGGAGTGGGATTGTGCAGATTCCCTTCCTGGGATCTGCCTGAGGATCCTGCTGGCCCTCTCTGTCCTTACAAATAATTTGGGGCATCCCAGAGGAGCACAGTCATGGAGCTGACATTTGCCTTTCTGTCACCTTGCCTCCTCCTCCATCCCCACTGATGTTTTCCTGCACCCCACTCTCCTGTAATCATTCTGTTCAAGGTGCATTCCTCATGGATGGAGAGACAGACTCTCACTGGGATTGTTCCACTTGTATCTCTCTTTTCCTCCATCCTTTACCGGCTGTGCCTGAGTCAGACAGACCCCACAGAGCTGCACACAGATCATTCCCAGTCATTTATTCCATTAAATCTGAAGAAGTGCCTGATGCCAGCCTCCCATCCGTGTCAGAGCTGTGATGATGAAGCAGCACCGAGGTGCAGCTCCAGAGCTCAGCTCTGCTCACAAGGAGCCCTTTTTCCATCCCCAGAGCTCAGTGTGTGCAGGAGGCAGTGCCAGGTGTGTGTGACTCACCCACACTCAGCACTGCACAGCTCTGCAGATGAATATATAGATATTTTCTGTTCCCCAGCCCTTGTGCTGCTGTGTYCAAGTCAGATTTTCCTGCCGTGTGATGCAGAGCCCTGGCGTTGGCTGGGTTTGTGTTTGTGGTGTGACATCTCCTGTCAGCTGAATGCTCTGAACTGAAATAGCCCAGCTCCAGGGTGGGCATTTCCCCGAGGAGTCACCCCATGGCATGACCTGAGGGACAGCAAGGAGTGGGCACAGGGGCAGGAGCTGGACTTGGCCCCTAAAAATACCAACTTTGCCTCCAGCTCTGGTTTTAGCACCAGGATCTGCTGGAATGCTGAGTGTCCTGAGTGTCCACATTCCCTGCAGCTCCTGGTCTCACTGAGCTCACTAAACTCTCATCTCTGGGTTATAAATACCCGTGGAAAGGAGCTGGAGTTGTCAGTGCCTTCACTTCCCATTAATGAGCTGTTTGTTCCTTTTCCTCAGCGCTGCCTCTGCTGCTCCTACGTTGGTTTTTTTGTCCGTGGGGTGTTGTGTGGCAGAAGAGACGTGGCACAGTGTGTGTGCTGTGGCACCAACTCCCTTCTGTGCCAGCTCCAGTGCAGTTTTGTGATGTGATCATAGAATTACTGAGGTTGGAAAAGAG
>NW_026624224.1:72957-78880 GCF_030028575.1 Malurus melanocephalus
AAAAACATGAATTATGCTGAAGACTGGGTGAATACAAACTCCCTGGCAGGAGTCAAATGCCACAGGAGGGGAAGAAAGTCCCAGGGTGCCACCAGGCAATGTTCACATGGAAAGTGTGATGCACCACAGCGGAACCCAAAAATATTACCAGCCAAGTTCTGATCACACAGCTCTAATTTCCTAACTCCCACGTTTTTTACTTCATAGCTCTGATGCTCTTTTCGTTTGGTCTTTCACAGTGTGGAGGTTTAGGTGGTTCTGAGAATAACAACATTGGGTTGTGAGTCGGGTTCAGGATATGGCGTTTATCTCCTGACAAGGGCCTGCCTTGGAAAAAGGGGATTTGTTATGAGCTAGGAGCTAAAAGAGAGAGTACTCCCAAGCCAGTGAGCCATTCTAGCAGGGAAATATTTTGTGTTGTTGGTCTTCCCCAGCCTACATGATTCTGGGATTCTTTTTCCATGAGGATTCTGCTTTGACAGACACACAGAATATTTCTGTTTCTGCAGCTTGAGAAGTGAAGTAGTCTGTTAACACTAATCAGAAGATTATTTTTTTTCCCTAGCTCTGTTCTTGAAWGTTATTGTGTGTTTTAATTTGATCTGAGACATCTCGTGTGGAAAGGTTTGTCCCACAAAGAGTTAAATTGGCTCCTGGTCATGGAAAGTTTTAGGCAGAGCTGTGGTGTCCCTGGGAGCTGGGTTCTCTGGGTTCCTCTGGGTACCTTTGGGTTTCTTTGGGTTCCTCTGGGTTCCTTTGAGTTCCTCTGGGTTCCTCTGGGTTCCTTTGGGTTCCTCTGGGTTCCTCTGGGTTCCTTTGAGTTCCTCTGGGTTCCTCTGGGTTCCTCTGGGTTCCTTTGGGTTCCTTTGGGTTCCTCTCTTACTCACTGCCCCTCATGTGCTGTTTCAGTGCCTTCTGCCTGTTTGATTATCTTGGGAAATTGGAGAAAGATGGCAAGGCTGGGGTGTTTATAGCAGAAAAGAGCAGTGGGAAGATGTGAGCAGCACAGAGCTTCTAGAAAGCTGAGTTAGGTGAAGTTCAGCCCAAAAGGGAGCAGAGTTGRTGCTGTGGGRGCTGGGGTTTGTGATGGGCTCAGGYTGGGAGCAGTTCAGGACAGCACTGCTTGATTCTGCTGCAGGGAATGGTTTTTGTGAATGATTCTCATGAAATCCCATCCCCAGTGCTGTTGTTATCCAGTTCTGACTGTGCTTCCAGAAAATATCCCAGCAGCAGGATCCCTGCTGCAGTTGAAGCTGTTTGAAAGTTTCCCTCATTGCTGACAGTTCCCCTCTCTAATTTCAGATATGTGCCATCATTGGAGGAACATTTACTGTAGCTGGGATCCTCGACTCCTGCATTTTCACAGCATCAGAGGCCTGGAAGAAGATCCAGCTGGGGAAAATGCAGTAGCAGTGAAACTCTACCCTCGTCTCCAAGGACAGGAGCAAAGATTGAGAGATCTACCACTACCTGTTTTTGTCTTTATTTTCTATTTGATCGAATCAGTATGTTTTTCTCTAATCAGGCTGTTCAGTGAAGATGTCTTCAACAAATCAAAGAAATCTCCATGCATTTCAGAGCTCTGAGAGGGAAAAATCAGTGGGATCAGGGTGTGGGTTTTGATTCCCTCCCCCCAGAAAGAGAGGTCRAAATGCCATATCAGATCTAAGTAAGGATGACAGTCTGTCCTCTGGGAGGTTCCTCTGGCAGGGTACAACCTAGAGAGTAGATGGCAAAGAGCTGAACTGTCTTGTGGCACTTTYTGGAGTTCTGTTGGATTTGCATGATTAGACAATCGACTTTCTGTATAGGGCAAACGATACCTGAGGAAGAAATTCCACCCGTGGTGCCAAAAGGGTGATGTGTCTGTTGGTGAGGAATGGAAAGTGTTAGTCCCCACAGCAAACCTCAGAGACAGAGGGCAGAAATAACATATCAAGAGATGTTTTGTGCTTTTTTTTTGAAAGCTCAGTGGTTCAGATACAACCTTTCTAAGGAAGTGAACAAAGGAGAAGAGGAAGCCTTCCCCAGCTACCTTTTCCTGGGYACTCTGTGACCCCAGCAGTGGAGGGCATTTCTTTTACTCTGGATGGAAAAGTGGTTTCATTTCTCCCCACTAATGAATATCCAGTCTTGTGTTTACAGGTGGCATGAAGTAAAAACCAAACTGAGCAACACAGTTTTATGTGGCCTTTGCTTTGAAAGGGAATAGTTGTCTTTACAGCATTAGCTTTGATTTTTTCTGGTTTTAAACACAGACCACCCAAAAGTCTGGATTCTGCACTTCTGCTTTGTCATTGTTGCTGGTTTTTTTTTTTTTGAAAAGAGGTTGTCTGTTCTCTGTGCTCAGAAAAACGGTGCTGCCTTCTGGGTGGCTGAGCACAGCTTCCTCTCGTGCTCTGTGTGTACATTCAACACACCTGTCAAACACAGGAATTCTGACTTTTCAGGATTTAAGGTGCCTCCCTTTTCCTTTCAGACTCAGCCAGGCATCTTTTCYAAGCCCTGGGCTGAGCTGTTCTCCCACAGGTACACAGGGCAGCTTTCCCCAGGCTGACCCTTGCTGGGAGTTCTGTTTAATTCCTTAAAACCCTCCTGAGCTTCCCYGGCCATTCCTTCAAGCCTTGTCTTCTGGGATCTCCAAAAAACCGAGGTGGGAGGGGAAAACTCCTTCCAGGGGTGTCTTGCATGTCGTGGTGGACGTGAGTTCCCTAAAAGGAGACCAAACCAGTGCATTTTCCAGAGCCTCATCCATGTTCCTCGAGTAGTSACAGTCTCCGCATGCCTTGTGAATGTCTGAGCTGAGGATACACAAATTTCAAGTGTTCCAGGACGAAGCTTTTTTTTTAAAAAAAAATCGTAAAAATCTTTTACTCAGTGCTGTAAATTCTAAGATGGGTGCAGGGTTTCTCTTGGATGATCTCCACTGCCTTTTCCTGGAGGCAAAATATCCAAATTTTATGCTGTGATGATAATCTTTGAATATTCAGTGTTATTGTTAGAGTCAGATGCATTTCARAAGAATTCCTGATTGTCTGTTCAGMTTGTCCCGTTGCTTTGGAAGCAGGGAAGGTGTAGCCAGTTTTATCCACCCAAAAAAAGCAGCCAAGTGCCCTCTCCCTGCCACGCTCTGCCCTGTAGTGACTTCGGACAAATGTCAGCATTGGAATTTTTCCCTGTTCTTACTCTGGACTGATTGCTCTTCCTTTAGGTGTAAACTGGATTGTGTAACTTCCTGTAYCCGTTCATGTATGGATAGATTTTTTTACTTTTTTTTTTTTTTGCCATTTACAAAAATCAACTTGAAAACGAGATGCTTGTCTTCATTTTGGGTGTGTGTCCATGTGCCTGCGAGTGGTACCCTCTGAATGCTGGGAATTTCCAGGACAATTTCTTCTCTTGCTGGATAAAAGATTTCCTCTAATCCACTGTGACCAGCTGAAGCTCACAGCAAAAATGTCCCAGTCTTTCCTTTTGGGTTTGGGGTGTCTTTGCTCCCAGCTTGAGAGCGGTGCATGACAATAATGGGGTTTTTAATATTTTAGCATCTTCCTTATGCTGAGATTTATTYAGTGCATCCTTCTCCTGAGCTGGGSAAAGGGAGATCTTTGCAGTGCAGTGGATTGTACAGTTCATTTTCTGAAATTCCTCTCCTGGTACAATTTCTTTGACACAAACCAAGGTGGTTGCAGATTCCTTGAATTCCCTGCTGTGTTATTTCCATCCTTCTCCCCATCCCCTGTCTGTATTAAACTGCCTCCTGGGCTGTCCAGGCCAGTTCTCTAAACCCAGACCAGTGAAATTGGTTTGTTTGGGTATTTTTTTTTTTTTTTTTGGAAATGACACACTTCAGCGTGCCTGCTCTCTCTGCCAGAATATCCCCTACAATGAGGCAATAAACCACTTTTTTTTTTTTTGCTAGATGTGACAACCAAGTTGTGGCAAAAGAAACAGTCTGTACTTTGGTTCTCTAAATCAGATCTAAGCTTTTGAGTGCTGCCACACCAAGGCCACTTTCTGGGGTTGTGGGGAGCTTGTCCTTGTCCTTCAGGCATGGCTGGCCTGGGTCACACCACGGTGCTGCACCCTGTATTTACAGAAGAATCTGCTCTTCACCTCCCCAAATGTGAAAGCAAAGCAGTTACTGCCTCTGCACCCATGAAATTTCACTTTTATTTTTAATTTCTAAAGGCAAAATGAGCTTGGGTGTGCTTTTAAATGTCCTTGCAAACAAAAATATTCCAAGTCACAGCAGAAGGAAACCCTCAATTGTTGGTTCTCATCCCTATTCATGACTTGGCCCTTTAAAGTCAGTGTTTTGACAGAAGTATTTGGGGTTTCCAAGAAGGACATCCCTGTAGAAAGTAAAATATTTGGAACTCCCATTTTAAATTATTCCCTCTAAYTTTAGACTCCACCCTACGGTGAGAACTTGAGGCATAGGATGCTCTGCAATGGTGRAGTTAAAACTTTTAGCACCTGGGAAAATTATTAGTTGCATTCTAGGCAGTATCTGGACTGCTGAAGATTTTTTTTTTAAGAAAATAAAATGGAAATGGGGTACAAAAATCCAGGAGAGATGCATCTGTGAATGTTAGATCTGATCTCTCAAATAYTTTTAGTTCAATTGTGCTGTAAGAAGTGAGATCTGCAATGGGGGTGGCCAAATCTGCCATCAGTTCCTGAGTGTTCCTGGTTTAATGTTCTTTCTGTGTGGCACTAGCTGTGCTGAGTCCCTGCTTTAAGAGGGATTTTTGAAGGTGCAGATCAGGGGTGTCATGAGGGATTTTTCCTTGGAATGTGGGAGAGAGGGGCAGGGAGGAGGAGCAGCCCTGCAGTGTCYGGTACGGCGATGTTTAAAGCACAAATCTTCTACATTTCTGCAGTGGAGATTGTTGAGGAGTTCTGGCATTTTGTCTTTTAATTTGCAACCTTATGTTAATAAACTGTTAGCTTTTTTTTTAGTTCCATAATTAAAAATAAAACTCTTACGTGTTTTGATTGGCTTCTTGTTGCACTCCTGTTGCAAAATCAATCCRAAGGGGCTTTTKTTTYGTTTTTAATTAAGATTTCAGYGAGCTGAGCGTTATCACACAGTGAAATCACTGGGAGTCAGGTCACTGTGGTGAAAGTTAGCACGAGGCTCTTTTGTAATCAGCCCTGAGTCATGTCTGGACATTCAGTGCTTGGTTTTGTACAGTACCAAGTGTCCTAACCTCCCTTTTTTTAAGGAAAGGTGCGTGGACTGTGTTTGGGACTTTGGCTTGAGTCACTCTGCTCCTTGGGATGTGAAATAACCCAATTTCTGTTGCCCCCCTTAAATGTCCACTTAGCCTTGCTTCATAACTATTTAGAAATAAATTCTGAGGCAATTATTAAGTATTTAACAGTAAAGGGTTACAAAATAGTGAGTTTGGGCACAAAACATCTGCACCAACTTGAGAAACCAATTCCTTTTATGTTGGTCTCAGCTGTACAACATCTTTGAAGGAAGAGATCCTGCCTGTTCCAATGACTGGAACTCAGATTCCCACAATTGATGGCACGCTGCTGAAGGTCCCTGACTGTAAAAATGATAAATAAAGGCTCTGGGGAAGGTGTTTGTCCACATCTCAGCCTGTTGAAGCGCAGTCCCAAGCTTTTCCAGCTTACCTTTATAAAAAAATGTGACCCAACCCCAACCAAGTGCTGTCTCGTCCAATTCATTGGTTCATTTCTATCAATTTTCATTGAGAATAAATTAATCTGTATTTGAAAATAGGTGCTAGGACCACACCTACCTGAAACACCAGTGTTTTGTGCAGGTGAGATGGTTTGTGGAGCAGCAATGCAGGTGAAGGAGGAAGGATTGGGCAGGGGGATTGGAACTTGGCAGAAGCCCCTGGGGATTGGTGGCACTTAGGGCTGAGGGACATGGGACTGG
>NW_026624224.1:79017-79578 GCF_030028575.1 Malurus melanocephalus
GGGCTGAGGGACATGGGATTGGGGTCACTGGTGTCCCTGAGGGACATGGGACTGGGGAGGGGGAACAGTTTTCACCCCCATTCAGGGAAGGGCTGGACATGGAGAGAAGTGAATGCTGCTGAATAGGAGGGGATGGCAGACGGAAGGTGGGGATGTGCAGTGGGTACTGGGGGGCAATGCCCAGGTGGGCAGGGGGTTTGTACCGGGGATGATGCCCAAATGGGTACCAGGGGATGGTGCCAGGTTGGTACCAGAGATGATGCTCAGGTCAGTACCGGGGATGATGTCAGATTGGTACCAGAGATGATGTTCAGGTCAGTACCAGGGATGATGCCCAGATGTGTCCCGGTCTGTCCCAGGTCTGTGCAAGCTCGATCCCCGCTGTCTGCTCCCTCTTTCCCCGCTCCGTCCCCACTCTATCCCGGCACTCTCCCCGCTGTGTCCCCGCTCTATACCCTCTCTATCCTCGTTCTCTCCCCTCTCTCTCCTCTCTATCCCCTCTCTATCCGGCCACTATTTCTCTCTCTCCCCGCTCTCTCCCGGCTCTATTTCTCTCTATCC
>NW_026624224.1:80248-122521 GCF_030028575.1 Malurus melanocephalus
CTCTCTCTCCCCTCTCTATCCCGGCTCTCTCCCGGTTCTATCCTCTCTCTCCTCTCTCTCCCCTCTCTCTCCCCTCTCTATCCCGGTTCTGTTTCTCTCTCCCCTCCCCGTCCCCTCCCCGCCCGTTCCCGGTGTTGTTCTCACCTCCGGCCGTCAGGGGGCGCGGTGGCCGCGGGGCTGTGGCGGAAGCGGAAGCGGAAGCTGTCTGCGCTCCTCTTCCGGGCGGGCGGCGCGGCGGCGGCAGCGGGTGAGGCACCGGGAGCCGCCATCCGCGGCCATCGGGACCATCTCCGGCCATCCCCGGCCGGCGGAGCCTGCAGGCGGCAGCGGGAGGGAGCGGGAAGGGGCTCGGGTGGCCGGGGGCCCGCGCGGAGCTGCGGGACGGGGAGAGCTCGGGCTCCCGGGGGGGCTCGGCCTCCTCCAGGCTGTGCTTTCCTGATGCATTCTAGAATCAATACATTCCAACCCGCACAGGAGGTGCCCTGTGTGCACTTAAAAGTTGTGGAGCTGAGCAAAAACAGCCATTAATTTAATTTGTCCGTGGTTTAATTTGTCCTGTGCYGCCACGATAAATGGTGCCCTGACACGCAATCCCATAGCGCAGTTGTTAGAATTTAGGAAAGGCCGGAAGTATTTTGGATTTGATGCAGGGGAGTTACAAGTTAAGRGATRACYTGTTAAAATGATACAAGGTGCGGAGTTTTGCCCAGATCATTTTTGGATCAGATTTGCAGATGTGTAACCTGTGCTCTCTGGCGAGGAGCAGTGCGAGTTCCCTCTGCGAGCCCAGAATATACACTGAGTTTATTAAAGAGGGTGGTGCCATTAAAATCAGTTTTAATTGCTCTTTTTATGCCCTGTCAGACTCTGGTGGTGTGAATGATGAAGTGTAGTTTGTGTGTGTGTTGTGAGCATCTCTCAAACTCTTGGGGGTTTTTTGTGCAGCCAAAATGAAGTTCAACCCCTTTGTGACCTCGGACCGCAGCAAGAACCGCAAAAGGCATTTCAATGCCCCGTCCCACATCCGCAGGAAAATCATGTCCTCGCCCCTGTCCAAGGAGCTGCGGCAGAAGTACAACGTGCGCTCCATGCCCATCCGCAAGGACGACGAGGTCCAGGTACTGCCCTGCCCCAGGCTGTTCTGTCGCACCTGAATTTCTGTCTCTGTGGGGTTTTCAGCAGGAATTTCYCCATGGAAAGGGTGGTCAGGCYGTGGCAGGGGCTGCCCATCCCTGAAGGTGTACAGGAAAGGATTGGATGTGGCACTCAGTGCTCTGGGCAGGGGACAAGATGGTGATGGGTCATAGGCTGGGCTCCATGATCTTGGAARTCTTTTCCAATCCAAATAATTCTGRGATTCTGTTTTCACGTGYRGCCTGTGCAAAAGGGAAGGACGACACAAATTCACATTGGTGCTGGAGCTTTACCCYGAGTATAGCAGTCGGGGTATTCAGTCACGACTTGTGTTGTCAGGTATTTCTTAAATTCACTTCAGTGACAAGGAAAAYACCTTGTCAAGCAGCAAAATTGTGYTGGCAGTGTTACTGYWYTWMAGTTACATGCCTTGATAATTGKGYTGAATTAAAAGCTTTCAGCAYTAAAGCACAAAGCACAGAATTGATTGACTGTTTGCTGCCTGTGATATCTGAAAGATTGGATTGGATATTAGTCTAAATGATGTGGCTTTTTTATATAAAATGCAATGATAGGTGAAAAATTAAGATAAAACTTGTTGAAAATTGAAACCTGGCTGAAATGCTACAGAGCTACCTCGTCAAGAGTTTACTGTGGGGAAAATGAGGGAGAACCACAGTTCTGATCCATTATGTTTTTCATTTTAGTGATGCTGAAATCATCTTTTACTCATGTCCTTGTGGCTTATGTGTGCAAAGAGCAGAGTTGGGGAGCCYGTGCAGCTCAGGTGGATAATTCAGTCACGGTGTATCAGCTGTGGCTGTTCCAGGGGTGGTTCTGCAGCGTGGCTCACTGTGTTTGCTGTGCTCAGGTGGTCCGAGGACACTACAAAGGCCAGCAGATCGGGAAGGTGGTGCAGGTGTACAGGAAGAAATACGTGATCTACATCGAGCGCGTGCAGCGGGAGAARGCCAACGGCACCACCGTGCATGTGGGCATCCACCCCAGCAAGGTACGGGGGCACCTGGGGGAGAATGGGCACTCTGGGATGGGTGGAATGTGTTAGCAAGTGCTGGGRGTGCACAGATGGAGCAGCCCTGGGAGAAGAACCTGGGGATGCTGCTGGGTGAGAGCTGGACCTCCTGATGCCCAGYGTGGGCAGCAGCAAAGGGGGGATTCTGCCCCAGTGCCCTGCTCAGGTGAGACTCCACCTGCAGAGCTGCTCCAGCCCTGGAACCCAGCACAGGAGGGACCTGGAGCTGCTGGAGAGAGCCCAGAGAGGCACCAGGATGGGCAGAGGGAGGGAGCAGCTCTGCTGGGAGGAAAGGCTGGGAGAGCTGGGATTGTTCAGCCTGGAGAGGAGAAACTCTGGGGTGACCTCATTGTGGCCTTGCAGTTTGTGAAGGGAGCCCACAAAAAAGCTGGAGAGAGACTTTACGAGGGATGGAGTGGCTTTCCACTGCCAGGGGGCAGGGTTAGATTCAATATTAGGAAGAAATTCTTCCCTGTGAGGCCTTGGCACAGGATGCCTTGAGAAGCAACCAGGCACAGGATGTCTTGGAGCAACCAGGATGGTTGCTCCATCCCTGGAGGTGTTCCAGCCAGGTTGGACGGGGCTTGGAGCACCCTGGGACAGTTGAAGGTGTCCCTGCCTGTGGCATGGGCATTGGAATGAGATGAGCTTTAAGGTTTCTTCCATCCCAGACCCTTGTGTGGTTCTGTGAATAAGGAATTGAGATGGTGCCTCAAGTTGATTTTAGGGCGTCATGAGCATAGAAGTGAGTTGAAACCAAGAATTCCTCATTGTTTCTAGGACCAGAAAGTTGCTAGAAACTTTGGTATCTTGCTAAAATACTTTTTTTTTTTGAGGAGACTGGTGTTTTCAAAGCACAAAACAGATAATTTAGAACAATTATTCATCTTTGCTATATGGCACTTGCACTGGCTGAGGAGGTGTTAGAGAGGCTTTAATAAATGGTCAAAATTGTGATTTGCTCTTTCAGGCAGTTGTGAGCTGAGTACTTCTGGATCTGGGTTTAGCCTGAGGTGTTTAGAGTTGGTGAAAACCAGGCAAAGCCTGTTTAGATCATCACAGGAAACATTTCAAACTAAACACAAGRRCTTGCCAAARCCTGRTTTGGAGCAGATGAATTCAGTTTGCTTCAGCCTTGCCATGTGGGCACAAAGATGGAAGTGTTGGTGGAAAAAATCTGGTTGTAACAGGTTTTCTGGTGTAAATGGTTGGTGTGTTCAGTAGAGGGAGGGCAGAATTATTCCAAAACATCATGACTTGTGTGCAGCAACAACATCTGACTGACAAGGTGACATTGTGGAGCCTGTGCATGTACAGGCTGAATAGCAGTGGGAGAAATGGAATTTTCTGCTGGTTCTTTATTCCATGAAAATTTTCATTAATTGGGAACTAGACCTTGATAAAGCTTTGTATAAAAATTCTGGTTATTAATGCAAAAGGAGCAGAGGAAGGTTTTGTTACAGACCTGCYGTGGGCTGTGTGAACAGTTTGTACCTCTCCTGGGTAAAGAGGKGGGAATTCCAATTAAGAGGGACCTAAATGCACAAGGAATTGAGGAGAAGTGTGCCTAGATTGGATTTCTAGGATTTGATTGTTCTGTTTTTCAAGTAGTGCTTTCACTAATACCAACACATTAAATTTCTTTGCCATTYTGAGTAGGCATGAACAGGAATAGTTAAGGAGTTCTTCCCTGTGAGTGTGGGGAGGCAGAGGGTGCCCAGARAAGCTGTGRCTGCCCCATGATCCCTGGAAGTGYCCAAGGCCAGCTTTGCTGCCTTTGTGGTGGTGGGATCAGCTCGGTGCTGTGATTCCAGGTGGATTTAGTATCTATCAGGTCGAAGCAGAATAATGGAAATTAAATCTGCTTCCAGATATTTTATTCTATAGCTAAATAGAAATTCAGCTGCTCCTCAGTTTGTGCAAGTGTTTTGACTGTGCATTGAACCAGCTGTCCCTGTGTCCAGTCCCTCAGTATGCCTGGAAAAATTGTGGAATATGGAGACAATGCAGTACATCAGTTTCACTGGAACCAAACAAGAGAGTCCATGGCAATGATGATCATGTGCCAGGGCTCTGCAGTCCCATGGGGCTGTGGGGTTGCTGTCCTCCCTCTGAACAGGGTCCCTGAATTCCTTGTGCTCTCTCCAGGTGGTGATCACCAGGCTAAAGCTGGACAAGGACCGCAAGAAGATCTTGGAGCGTAAAGCCAAGTCCCGCCAGGTTGGCAAGGAGAAGGGCAAGTACAAGGAGGAGACGATCGAGAAGATGCAAGAATAGATGTTTCCTGTTTGTCACCATTAAAAAATGCTAAAAATCAACCTGTTGTGTCTSTTCTCCTTTAGAAAATACCGATATGACATGTCCTGCTCAGCATTTAAATATTCCTTCCTGTATTTTTGAGTAAAAATACTTCCACTAAATTAAAAAGCTTATTATATTATTGTTTTTACTTTAAAGAAAACTAAAAGTGTTTTTTCCCAGTAAAGAAATGTTTAAACCAATCTTAGAGCAGTGCAATCCTGAAACACCCATCTAACAGCCATCATACTCCTTTTTCTTCCTTAGATCTGTCCATAAAGCACAATTTAACATGTTAATTCTGTGCGGTATATATATATTTAATTCAGCTCTTATATTAATGGCAGAACTTGAGGACAGAGGGATTTAGGACCAGTGCTCATGAGACAGAGCTGGCTGGTTTGAGAAAGATGGGGTAAACCAGTCTCAATGCTCTTGCTGGTGCTATTTTGGATGAATTCTCTGTGAGAAGAGATCTTTTCTGGCACTTTATGCCTTCATAATTGAGAGCTGCTGCAGCAAGTTGAAAACAGCCCTGCAGTTAAGTGAATTTACTGGCTCAGTGAATGGCCCTTTGATTGCTGGTACAGACAGAAAGAAATTCGTCTGCTTGAACAACAATGGAATCTAAAAATAGTGATGCTGGGACTCGAGGAAAATTGCATTTTAGAAGCCATTCATAMGCTTGACATTGAAGCTGTGTTAGCTGGGCTGCCAGTGGGTTTCTCTTATGTAGGCTCGGAAGTTTTGTCCCTCCAGCTCGTGCTGCTTAATAGGAGATTTCTTCACCTTGAGTCGATGTTTCAGGAAATCCGTGGGGGTTCGTTCTTTACCGAGACGTTTCCAGCTGCGGGGCGGTTGCGGAGCTGCTCTGGGGGAGCGTGTCCCACATCCCCAAATCCCCGAGGAGCTCCGAGGCAGCCCTTACCGGGCAGCCTGTTCCTGCAGGGGATGGAAAGCCGGGCCCGGCCGGCGATCCCAGCGCATCCATCCGCGATCCCATCCGCGATCCCACCGCGCGCTCCCGCGTCCTCTCCGCGCTCGCTCCCGCGCAGCTCCGCGCGCTCCCGCCCCGCGCGCTCCCGCCGGCTCCCGTGACGTGGCGGGCGCTGATTGGCGGGGCCCGGGCGGGGCATGGCGCGGGGCCCCGCCCCTCGCGCCCCTCAGAGCGCGGCCATGGCGTACGGCGGCCTGGCGGTGCCCATCATCGTCATGAGCGTGTTCTGGGGGGTGGTCGGCGGCGTCCTGCCCTGGCTCGTACCCAAGGGGCCGAACCGCGGGTGAGTGACCGGGGGGCGGCGGGCACCGGGCACCTTCCCTTCCGTCCCCCGCGGGTGTGGGGGAGGCCCCGGCGGAGGCGGCCCCGGAGCCCTGAGGCGCCCCGAGGTGTGCCGGCCCCGCCGCCGAGGCCCCGCAGCGCCGGGTTCGGGGCCGCCGCAGCCCCGCCGGCTCCGGGCGCAGCGCTGGCGCAGCGCACACGGGCCCTGGCCCGGCGGAGCGGCCGCTCCTGGGGCTGCCAGAGCCGGGCGGTGCCCCCGCGCCTCCGGAACCTCTCAGGGGTTTGGGTTTCCCTTGAGGCCCTGGCGCAGGGTGCCCAGAGAAGCTGTGGCTGCCCTTGGATCCCTGGAAGTGTCCAAGGCCAGGCTGGACGGGGCTTGGAGCCACCTGGGATAATGGAAGGTGTCCCTGCTCATGGAAGGGTGTGGAACGAGATGCTCTTTAAGGTCTTTTCCAACCCAATCCGTTCTGCTAAACCTCTGTAGACAGAACGTGCTGTGTCAAGGTGGTGGTTCATTGTCAGGCGGTATTTGAGCAGCAACTTCCTCTTTCTTTCCTTACTTGACCTTTCCTAACTTACTCCACCATTCTGTGTTTTCACACTGGAAAGGTTGCTGTAGTGGATTTCATTTATGGGTTAAATGCATGCTGGTGCCCTTGTAGCTGAGGACAACAGCAGGCCTTCTAAGCAGAGGTTTTTCCTGCAGTGGTTGTGGCTGCTCAGATTAAAAATTAGACAAGTTTTTGTCTTTCTCTTTTCTCTAGGAGATAATGGCTTCTTAATCTCTCTTCCTCTCTCTGACACTCCCTCTACTCYACAGGTACCAACTCTCTCAGTTCTTTATCTAAACCCTCAATATTCCTCAGGCTTTGATATGTCCTGCCTTTCAAACCTAATGTGTGTTTTATGCCTGGAAACTCGACTATCYTCAGAAATACCTTGGAAATATGGAACACATGGAAGTGTGAGAATCCTATGGGTCACCAGCAGATATTTTGTTATTATTCCAAAATGTAGTTGTTTAACAAGTTTGAGTAGACCATTGCTGTTTTCTGCCTCTGCCTCTCATCTTTTTCTTGAGAAAAATACCCAGAAAATTTCCAAGTTCAGTTCCTGAACAGGCTCTTTCTTTTCCTAACAAAAGAARTTAGTGCAAGCTTTTAACTGACCTAAGAATTCACATTGCTTAGGTTAAAACTCCCAAACAATGACTATGGAACTTCCTGTAAGAGTTGCTGAAGCTTAATTCAGGCTGTGTTGGCTTGGTAGCATTCCTTTGGAAGTTGAYAAAGTGGATGTGTATTGATAAATAAAAAATATGGAGTGTTTTTTTTGCCACCAAGGGATAGGAAGTTACTGACCTACCATGAGGTTTTGTTACTCAGTTGGGGGAAGYAATACATAGATAAAATTTAAATTTTATAATTTAAAAAGAAAAAAMCACACTCCACTTTGCCACTGAGTTCCATGAGCTGCAGAGATCACWGTTAGAAAATYTCATTTCCTCTYCTAATTGAAACCCATCTGTGTGTGTTGCTGCAGTTTGGCCATTTTCAATTTCAAGGGCTTGGTTCTTCCTTCTTTTCAGCTTYCCTGTGGTTTCTGACACAGTTATGTTTCACCAAGGAAAGAAAATCTTATATTACAGCTCATTTCACGTGGCTTTGAGATTTTATTTTATGTTCAGTTTGTAACCCACTCATTCATTATATAAAATCAAAAGTGACAATTTGACACTGAAATTTTCTGTAAGTAGAATTCTGCAAATGGAGTAAGTGGGTTTTCTTTGTACATCCAACCTCAGTGGTTCACCAATGTGAAGGACACTGCATGAGATTTTGCTCCTCTCTGCAGTGATTTTGTTAAATACAGCTGTAAACTGTTGGGCAGAGCTGTGTCAGTCCTGCAGATCTGAGCCTCTGCAGTTTATTCAGCTGGAAGAAGCCAGAACATTCATGTTGAGTCATCTTTTCATATGATCAAAGTTAAACTTGTTCTTGTTTGCTGTGGGTTTTTTTTTCCTGTGTATCTTGTGGTCAGTCACAACATGACACCTGATCAGCTGTTTCTCCTTCCTCTTGGCAGTGTTATCAACACAATGCTGGTGACCTGCGCTGTTTGCTGCTACCTGTTGTAAGTACAAATAATGTCCTSCCTCTTAACCCACTCCTGTTGTAATCACAAGTTCCTTTTTTATAGCCTCAGAACAGTTAGAAGCTTTTTGAATGTGTCGTGGAGATTTAGGCACGTGGTATTCTTTGACAGCTCTTAGAATTCTGAGTTCTAAAGACCTTCAACGTGCTGAAGAAAATTTTCCCATTGGAAAATAATGAATTAAAAGGAAAAGAGTTATTCTTGTTGTCCTCTGAGACATASTCTGCATGTACTTGATATTCCTTCTCTCCATTTCACTGCCTCATTTGGTCACAAGTGTAATGATAGTCAATTCTAGAATCTTCCTGATTCACAGACTTTTTCTTTTTTTTTGCCTTTTTCCTTTCTATTTTACATTTAATTCTGAGGTGATACTAATTCAAACCCACTGAACAGTTTTGCTTTTAGGTTGCTTGAATATATTCTCAAAATCTGGTAGAGCGGTGGGTGGAAAAACTTCTGCATGGCGATTTTTTTAGTGATAGTTTGATATATTAAGAGCATTTCTCTTTAAATGCACAGTATATTTTGAGGCTGCCTCTTCTCTGTAGGAGATTTTGTAGCAATAACAAAGTGACTTGTTGAGAGCTCTTCATATCTTTCAAAACAGCTGTAGCTGGAGGCTGCATGAGAAAGCCTGCATGTGTTTTTTTTCTCTGTTTTTAAAGACCTTAGAGACTGATCTTGTTAAAAAATATAGTGYTGTGCAAAAATAACTTTGGAAGAATTTGTTATGGAGAGTAAAGTGTAGAAGTCTGATTCAATCTTAAGAGTTAAYTTGTAATAAAAATCATTATTTGGAGTTCCATTTGAACCTGAGTAATGTTTATACTTTCCTGARTTGTTATGTATTATTTATGAATATTTATGCATTATTTATGCTATTCAAAGGAATTTAATATGAATATTTAGAGAAATGTGGCTCAGTGTTGGCATGTTCCAGGAAAAGCTTGTTTGATTCTGGGTTGGGTTAGACTGTGGTACATGGTTTAGGTTAATAGTGTGATATTCAGGGTTTATGCAGGTGAGATATTTTAAAATTTTATTTATATTCAGAGTATTTGATATGTGAACTCCTAAGAAAAATCACTCTTGGTTAACTGTAAAAGTCCAGCAAACTTGATTCTGTTTTTTGTGTCCACGGAATTTTTTAATTTAAAGTTTTGCTGAGTGAATATAGAAATTTGAGAAGAGCTTTGCAGTGCAAGCAGCTTGAATYTGGGATTGAAATTTGGGAATCTCAGTGCTACGAAGGCCTCCTTGCCYTGCATATGAAGTGTGTAACAGCCCAGTCTCATAGTAAGTTCCAAATGCTTGGCTAAGAAAGGGCAAATTTCTTTGTAATTTTTACTGGGTTGCTGCATTTATGTTACAGTGAATTGGGTGTTTTTTAATTAGGGGGAGGGTTGAGCTTTGTATGGTTTTGTTTAAAGTTTTCACTTGGGTTTTTCTACAGAAATACTGTCCTATTCTAAAATCCTTGAAGCTTAGGGTTTGGTGTCTTTATTGTTTGAAGGACAGTTTTCCTAGAAGTAGAAGCCATGTGGCATCTGCAGCATCCTCTGGATTATGATGTGAAATTTATTTGTTGCAGAATTTCTTAACTTTTGGGTGAATTCTGTGAACTCTTCAAATGTACCGTGGTATTTCATTAGTAAATTTAGTGATTCTTTAATCTAAACAGACCCATTATAAATCCTACTTTCATTAACATATTTTATGATCTACTTTTGCATGTCCAGGGGTTCTTTGGTAATTTTGTGGGCTCTAGCTTGTTTTCTGAATTCCCTTTGGTTTTCTACAGTTAYTCATTGAAAAAAGAGAAGCAGCAAAATCTGATGTTTTCAATTGTCAGTGATTGCACCCAATCACATAAATTATGTTTGTAGCGTCTGTTTGGCAGAATGCAACAAAAAGCAGATTTTTCTTCTCATGTTTCAAGATAGAACTTGTCTCATCACAGTCTCTCTTTTTTATTTTTTTAATTTATTCTGTATAAAATTGTAGAACAGCCCTGTTTGGAAAGGACCTCAAAAGATCTGGTCCAACCTTTTTCTCCTCTTTTTTAGACAAACATATGGAAGTTTATTGTTCCTGTATCCTTTTCCCTTTTGGGGGAGGAGGCACTGAAACAATTTCAGACCTTAATTTTGGGTGATTAAAGAAAGAGACTTATTTTTCATGCYAGTCTTGARGGAAGCYGAGAGAATTGTTTCAGAGGGTTCTTTGTTGGATATTTTAGGATTAAARTAATTTCTGCTGTCCCAGCTATTTGTGTGTCCTTAGGCAGATGGCTGGTGCTGTTCTGTGCTCCTCTGTAGAACTGTTTAGTCTCTGCTAGACCTGCTTTTATACTCTATGAATTACCTTTCCAGTTGAAAATAGGGAGAAAAATTATTTCCTGTCTTCATTAAACACCACTTGATTCACAAATTGATTTTCATTAAACTGAATTTGAAGTCAGTCACATTTCAACTTTAAAGTGTTTCTTCTGTATTTAAATTGAATGGTGATAAATTTGAATAACCTTATTGATTACATGGTATTAATTTGGTTGTTCTATGGAAGATATTTGCATGAGAAAGTGCCTAATTTGTGTACAGATCCTGTACCCAGCAGCCTTTTGATGAATACACTGTTCCCAGGAACCTCATAAAATCTAAGGCAATGTCTAAGGAGTTACTGCTGCAGAAATTAGAGGTTCCACCATATTGTGAGATACGGTCAAAGTCTGAATCTATTTTGCTGTGTACAAASCAGTTTCTGAACAGTGCCATCATGTCCTGACAGAGGACAGGGTGCTTGGAAAATCGTATTATTYGCTGCTGATTCTAACAGGATTAAAATATGGACTCCCAAATTGACATTTAAACAGAGATAGCAGGACCTTAATTTGTAACACGAGCACAGACAGATGGCAGTTGTGGTGGGAAGACCTTTTAAAAAATCTCTCTGGTACAACAGAAGGGACTTTAATTTCCTTGTCTGAGTTGGGTAATTAACAGTAAGTGTTCTAAGTGGGATCTGGTAGAATGTAAGGACTTGTGGGTGGCTCGAATGCCATACCTGCTTTTAGCAACTCTGGAACATTGCATCTTGGATACAGGGGTTTGTTTTACACCGAATGCTGCATTTTGTTTGGTGTTGTCACGCTGGATTATTGTATAAAGCAGCATCACTTAAGCAAAACATGGGAAAAGCTTTTTCATKACTTACCTTGAATTCGAGGCAGTCGTAACCTAACAACTGCTTTAAATTGCTCAGCCCTCGCAGAGCAGGGAGGAGGAATGTGCTGCTGCCCTAATGCCACCCTGGCTCAGAGCTCGGGTATCCAGCATGGTTCCAACAAATGCCTTTTGAAAACTCCTCACTGCTTCTCCCGAAGCCTGGTTACATAGGTTGAGATTCTGAATGTGCTCCCAGCTCATTTAATTCAAGCCATGCTGGGCCTGAGCTCGGGAAGCAGCRAGAGGTGAGAGATTTGTGCGTGGAGTTCCTTCCTGCTCTGCAGTWACAAAAGGAATAATGTGCTTTAACAGGCTTTTGGTGTTCTATCCTCATCCCACTTGTGTTACTTCGGGATGCTGGAGGCAGATGGCACAGTGCTCTGGCACCTTTGGATCTGTCTGTTAGATCTGAAAATTAGCCCTCRCAAAAGAAATTCTGTGATAATTTTAAGAGCTAATTTGCTTTTCCCTTAAGTAGATTTAACACAATGATTAATGYGGTCTCAAAATACATTGTTGTCACTGCTTTGGATAGCAAAGTAGAAACGTGTCAACCTCAAGGTTGTTGGCTGCTCTCAGTGGTGTCTTGCTGATGTTTTAATTCCTTTGTAAAGCCTGCTATGTGTTCCAAGGCTTGTGTGACTGATGGACTGCTGCAGGCTCTGCTCCTTGTTTCAGCTGGAGTTCTACCCTGTGCAAAACTGAAAGGGGTATTGCAAAGAAATATTGGTAAATTTGAAGAGGATTGATGTGTTTTCTTTAAGTCTGACCCACATCTTTTGCCTGTGGCTGTTCCAGGCGTTTTGCAGCCGACCTGCACTTGGTTTGCTGGTCAGAGCATCAAGGTTTGTGTGGAATTTTCCATGACTGCCTAAGCACTCTGATACATTTGTGGCAGCTCCCATTACAAAGCTGCTCTGCTTTTTCTCCTCCTTACAAAGCATTCTAGAAATAGCAGACAGATGAGCCAGTGTGTTCGCTAAATGTGTTTATATAGTTAGTATTTAACATAGATTTAAATCCATGGAAGCATCCATTGCTTCTTCTGACTCTTGTAACATTTACAAAGAAAATATATCTTTCAACAGTGGAATATTTATTTCTGTTTAGCTTTCCTGGATATTTTCCACAAACTACATTCCTCTTGTTCTCAGTTCTGTCTWTGGCTTCTGCAGTGTTAGTTTGTGCTCTGCTCCAGTGACAAGGTTGCTGTGCTGATGATCTGGGGTTTGTTATCATATTGTTCTTGTGGGATCGTTTTTTGGTCTTTTTTTTTTTTATGTTCCTGTAGCATTTTACCCTTTTGCTTCAGGTCCCTGCTACTTGACCTCTGTGCCAGGTTTAAATTCACTTTTGTTCAATCTCTGAAAAATATACCATGTCTGCAAGGGCAAGTTGTCATGCACCCAAAAGCAAATGAGAGAGAGGATGTTTCTCAGAGGTTGTTGTTTAAAGGATGCATCAAAGGCACTGAAAAAAGGTCTGTCTCTTTTATGTTTCTGTCTTCTGAGCCCCCAAAYACCYGAGTTTCATGTATCTCAAAACACTTTCCTGTCAAAAGAGAAGTGTGAGGGAAATGCTGTCAGGGGATTTTGTGTTGCTTTCAATTGAYGAGGACAATCTACTTCAGTTGCAGAATGATTTGGTGCCATAACTTCATTGCAGGTGTCTGATCCTTGGGTATGAGCTTGAGTAGAATTCTCACTTGCACCTAAATTTTCCTGAAATAGTATTTTCTTCTGTGATAGTCCTTGTGCTTTGGACAGCCTTTCCATTGTCATAAGCTCTGTCATTTGGCTGATGTTGTCTCTGTTGGGTTGGGGGGTTGTCTTGCAGTTGGCTGATTGCAATTCTGGCTCAGCTCAACCCTCTCTTTGGGCCGCAGTTAAGCAATGAAACAATCTGGTATCTTAGATATCACTGGCCTTGAGGATGTCTGTCCTGTGCTRCAGTTCATTGACAAGGTGAGTATGATCAGATTTATTGATATTCTTGGTGTGTTAAAGCTGTGAGAGACATTGAWCAGTAGTGTGAGCCGTGTACTCAWACTACTGTAGGAGAAATCTGTCTGTAGGCTGCAACAAAGCATTCTGAATGTTAATCTTGATTGGATATGTGAAAAGCTTGAACTGAWTTATTGACAGTTATTTTTCTTTCAATCCTGTCGTGTAGTGTTGTGCTCAGGGGTTTGTAAGGAGAACAAAATACTCATTCAAAAAAAAATGTAATTGGACCAGGGTGCTTTTTAATAACTAACATAAGTGGATTTCCTAGTTTTTACCAATTGTTAAATTTCTCCCCAAGCYTGCTACCATTTCACCTAAGACCTATCCTCATTTCCAAGGCAACAKAGAGTTGCCCTCCTTTGTCTGGGAAGTTGGAGTGGGAACTGCCATTAGAATGATCTTTATCTCCTGTCAATACATTGCACTAGCCTTGAGCTCACAGCTTGATRGTTTATTATGTTTTTAATGACAGCCTGTGTGCAGCTTTAATCCCAGGTGAGTCTGGTGGTTGCTATCTGGGCAGTGCTGCTGGAATGTGGTTCTTGCAGTTCCTGAGCTTTTTGACAGGGCCAGCAAAAATAAAGTGTTGTACTAAAAGTACCTTGGTGCTGTTGGGTTTGTCCAGAGGRRCAGCATTTGGAAYTGAAGGTTCAAATGAAGGAAATGCRGAAAYAAGCACCCATGATTACAGCTTTTAAGCTGGTAACTGAATAATTAAACACAGTTTTTTGTCTTCGGACAACACAGTCTTAGTTCAGCACAGCAGACAGTGACAGTTGATGTTAYAGCTCTGTTAAATGCTCTCTGTCAAGTGTCCTGAACATTTGCACTGAAGCAAAGCTCTCCTGTTTCAGAGGAAGCTTCCTARGAACTGGGATGTTGTCAGACTGGGTCCTCTGCTTGTGTCTGCAGCTCCTTTTAARCACCAAGCAGAAGCTAAAGGTAGACTTGGCCCTGCTTCAACTGCAGGCCTGTAATTAGCTAAGTCAGTCAAGCAGAATTTCCTAGGAGCATTTTCACTGCTCGGGTGCTAACATATAATTAGTTAGCTAAAACAGAGAACAGTGTGTTTTGGTAATGGGCATGCAGATCCCTGAATCCCATAGGATGATTCAGTTGCCTGGGATCTGAAATTGAAATGGAGTTATCTGGACATAAAAATTGGGCTTCATGGTCTGCGTGTTGAAGTCAGCAAGGACAGCCAGGAGATGAGACACAACCTCTGGACTYCTGCTAACACAACCAGGCCTTTYCCCCTCCATTTCAGTGAAGGATTTTCCAGAGARCTGGAGTTAAATTTGTACCAAGGAGGAGAGGCAGTTGTGTGTTTGAAGATGTCTGAAGAGTTTGTGAGGAGCTATCATTTCTAAACTGATTAATGAATTATTTAAGCCCTGCATAGCACATGCTGTTAYGTTACATGAAGAAGTTTGTTTTAACCTTTCATCTGATTTCATTGGCTTAATTTTGGAATAAAAATAAGATTCTTGTCTCTTTAGGAGAATTAATTAAAAAAGTAAAAGCATGTAATAGTTCTCAAATATCTGTTCTTTGTTGCTAGAAATGTGCTATCCTAGGACAGCCTTCCAGTTTTTGAATGTTATTGCCAGGCTGAGGGAGGTGCTCCATGTCCTGTCCTTGTTTTTGTGGAGTTTCTGACTAGACAGGAGCTGTGAGTGAGATTCCATCTGATAACAGTCGGGATATCTCTCTGACACTGCATGGATTCCCGTCAGTGTAGCAACCAGTTATTTCTGGATTTTGAGATGTGCTTTTCCAGCATTCGAGGGACGTGTACTATACTTGTTTCTGCCTCCTGTTCCTTTCAGTTGAGGTTTGGATGGATTAGTATGGAAAATGCAAAGAGAATGAAGTGCTAACTCCCAAAGTGGAGAGATCCTTAAAAATAAGGATGATTTAAGCAAACCCATTTTAYTTTATCAACTGAGCAGGCTGAAAATGTTCCAGTGAGCTCCTGATGTTCTGCTGAGGAACTCTACTTATGCTGACTTGATTGATCTCTGCCAAATTACACAAGTTTGCTCTGTGTTTTCAGGCAGTCKCCCTCCMATCCCAGGGATTATTTTATAGCAAGCCATTTGATACATCATCAAGTTAATGGCTTGGATGGCAAGTGTGTAAGAGCACACAAAGCTCTGTAGCTGTGGTAAATCTGTGCTGTGGAMTCTTCTAAATTGTGTGATCCAACAGTGCCTTTCCTCCTTTACTTGGTCAGTTCACAGTCTGTGTTCTCAGAGCAAGAACTGTCTTTGTGCAAGTGCAAGAAGGGCTGTCATCCAGCTCGCTGGATGCTGATACAGCAGTGAAAAYATTTGAGGGAAATAGTTGTTCTACCAGCTTATAATGTAACTAAAACTACTYGCAGTAACTTCAGAAATGAAATTGCCAAGAAAACATCCACATGGATGAATTATCTACAGTTTTTGACCATTGCTCAGTGSATTTRTGGAATGGAAATAGTTGTGGTTAACAGCCAAGTCTTCAATTAGCAAWCTGTCTCCATGGAAAGGAATAATGAAGTTGCCTCTTGCTTTGCAGGTGCAGAAGAGATGAAAAACTTCACTGACCCAAAGGTGCCCTTTCYGTAGCTGGTTGGATACAAAGCCTGCAGTAATGCCTTAACCTTTCTAATGTTCTTCAAGTGGCTTGTTCAGAGTCCTGTATTTTCAACTACTATACCATTTAACAGTGTGCCTAATGCAATTTATACTCCTCTTTGGTACTGTCAATTTTTGACTGTTAACTCCAGATGTGATGAAAATTTCTATTTATACGGGTCTTAAAATCATACTTCCTGTTGATTTTATCCGTAATAACACTTTGTATTTGCAGGTCTTAGGTTGTCTGTCATTGTGCTGTTCACCCCTGTTCTGTTTGCACTGGACAAAAATGTGTGCAATAAAACTGTGAGGAGAGGAGAAACAGTGCTGCCACATACTAATGGCAATTTTTTGTTTGTTTTCAAATGAGTTGTATTCTTGAGAAATCTGGCCTTACATTTTTCATTCCTGGAAATAAAACTAATCATCTGCTTGATACAAAACGTTCTTATTTCCATATTTAACTGTTATTTTTCTGTGGGTTTAATCTGATGCTTGGAGTCGAGCTGAGGAAATTTAGGTGATGTGGATAAATTGTAATGAAGTTCAGTTGTAGGAATAGATGGGCAGCTTGTTGCCTGTATCAAGACCTCTCTTAGGTAYGTCTGTAATAGGATTAAATTTACAGTCTAAAATTGCTTAAAGGTGCAGGAATAATGAATGCTTGGCTTGAGATCCTTTTCTCTAGGAATTTCCCATTGTCTGAGGGGACTCAGAGTAGCCAAGGGCTCTTTTGGATGAAACATTCGTAGTAATTTTGAACAGGAGGCTGATTTAATCCCTGGCACATTTGAAGGATATTTATGGGAACAAGTGGCTTGAATTGAACAGCAAACATTACATTTGTTTTGTACTAATTTGACACTTGCATGTGGAATTGCAGACCTGGGAAAACACATGGCAKTGTAGGCAAGAGGTTCCTGAGGCTYCTGGATCTGGTCGATTGTTTCRTAAGRAGCAGCTTCAAAGGATATAAATGCTGCTGCATGCACAGGAGMCTTCCTRAATGCTTCCTTACCTCSTGTCCAGATAAATTACAATTATTCCTTTTATTGTTGTGCACAAGGACATAATGGAATGGTTAAAATTTTCTTTTCCCTCTTGGATAGCACCAATAACTTGTTCAGTGGGACAGCACTCATTACTGCACAGGAAATTCCAAGATCCTGAGATGTAACTTGCACAGATCCAAAACTGGACAACRTGAATTGCAAAAGAAGGAAGAATGTGCCCATTATTACAAATATGCATAGCAGCTGTTGGGACTGGACTAATGGKTTTTTTGGTCATGTTACCTTCTAARAGCTGTATTTTATCATGCGAGATGTTGTATACCACCATGTTACAGTGCCAAATAATTCCTAGGAAAATTGAAACCAAGTGATCATATAAAAACATAAGATTGTTGYMTGACTTTTRAAGTGTGTGGAGAAWAAGATATGTTGACATYGTAWGAGGAGGGGGAGAGAAATASTTCAAGACATTGTTTACGGATTTGAGATTTTAAAATAAATTGATCTGCTTGTCTTATTTACCCTGAAGTGAAATAAGCCAAAAAAATCCACCAAGTGAGGAACAGTGCTGTTAGTTTATTGTATTACCACTGTCTTTAACAAGCTTTTTATTTTAGGTTCTAAGCTATCACTTACTGTAGAAGAGAGAAGTAAAACAGAGTTCCTATGGGGTGTCCCATTGGTGGTGAATTTAATGGAAAGAGCTATTCCAAACCTGGACAAAGAATGCATAGAGCCATTTTCACCTAGATGCTCCCTGGAAAGAAAATCCCCTTTTTCACAGTGGTTAATATTTCCTCTGTAGCAGATKCCAGGTGGTGGCATGACTGAGGAAGACGAAAGAAAAACGTTTTGTGTCTGTTCTGCTGGGTGTTGTGTGACCTTCTCTCTGCACGGTGGTTGTGGAATGGTCTGCACCATGTGTGCCAGGAATTAACATTGCTTGGGGTGATTTCTTTTTTTTTTTTTTGCATGACTGCAGGAAAGGAGAACAGAGGGATTCAGCCAGTGCTGTTTAACAAACAATGCAGGGACCAGAGCCTTTATCACGCCTTGCTCTTTATTTTCCGACAGCAGAAGAGAACGTGGAATGTTCAAGTATAAAAGAAAGAAGTTTGTGCTTGGAATGGAAAAYGTGTGAAAGATTTGGGTGAAAAGTGAGAAAGGTGAAGGAAACTGGCTCTGCAGTCAAGTMGTGAAGAATTTAAAATCATAAACTCTAGCAATGTGTTAGAGCAAAACTTTAGGTGTGGGTTATGTCAAATGCTTGTGACTGCTTATGTTCATGTTTAGGAAATTCCAATATATGCATTTCTGCCCCTCACAAGAAATTGTTCTGGAGACTTYATAGAAGTTTATTTTTCCTCTAGTGGAAATCATGGAAGCATTTTACTCCTGGGCAGGGCTGAGTTAYCAGAGGTGGGTGGCTGCTCCCTTGTTTCCAGAATTAAATGCCGTGGAGTCTCTGGGGCAAACAAAGAAGAGATGGGGTGGAATGCAAAATCTCCTTTAAAGAATAGAAGACTTATGCCTTACAAATAACAAGATAAGAATGGCAGGGTCTATTTTTTTATTACATTTGTTAGTAATAATTTCTCCAGTTGTATCTGAAACAGTCCAGGCCAGCCACCTGTCACTGTGAAAGGTGGCTGTGCATGGAGCAGAAGACAGTAGGAAAAATACAGAGCTGCAAGTGGAAGATGGATGGCTGAAGAGGGTAGGTACGTGACCAGGGCCGCAGAGGAGTGGGAGCGGGGTGTGGGGAAGGAGCCTGGCACCGGCACCGGCACCGGCACTGCCGCAGCAGCCGCCGCCCCGACGCGCTCTGCCCGCGGGCACCCGCCTCCCCGCCTTAAATACCCCCCGCGCGCCGCTCCGCCGTCACGTGACGGGGGCGGCACCCGCCCATTGGCTGGCGCGGCCCCCTTCCCCCCGCCCCTCGCGCGTGCCCGCCCCCTCGGGCCACGTGAGGGTCGAGTCACGCGATTTCCGGGAACCCGTCAGGAAGGGACATAAACAAACAAACCCGGGGCCGCATGGAGGGGCCGGGCCGGGCTGCGCGGGGCGGCGGCCCCCGCTGAGCGCGGTGAGTCGGGGGCTCGGGGGGCCGGGGGGGTGCGGGGCAGCGGCGGGGCCGGGGGTCGGGGGGCCCGGGTGGTCCGGCGGGAGGAGGCGGTGTCGCCGGGCAGGGGGCTGCAAGGAGGGAGGCAGAGCGGGACGGAGGTGTCTGYCCGGCCGCCGAGGGCTGCGGGACGGGGATGGTGGCAGCGGCCCCTGCGCYCAGCTCGCCCGCTGGGGGGGTGTGGCTGCCGGGGCCGCGGGAGAACAGCGGTGCGCGGGGGGTGTCCGGTCCCGGAGCGGAGCTTTGGGACCCGGTGCCAGGGTGGGTGCGGTGAGATGGGGCTGCAGGGACGGAGCGCCGCCTGAGCGGAGAGTTGCCGGCGTTGTCCCCTCCAGCCTCCGCCCGGCAGGARCGGCCCGTGCCTTTACAAGGAAAGCGAATCTCGCGGCGAGCGCCAGGGAGAGGAAAGCGCCGTCCTGCCGGGGGAGCCCGGCCGCGCTGGGTGTGCGGGCGGAGAGGCTGCYCCTCTTCCCGAGGAGGCAGAGACGGGCTCGGGCGGAGAGGCTGCCCGAGAAGCCAGAGAGGGGCTCGGCAGGTCCTGCACTCCTCTACCTTTCGGGCTCGTAGTCGCCTCCTCCGTTTGCGACCTGTTTGAATGCCCGGGACGGCCGGGGGTGACCCGTGGGCGTGCGGGGTCTCTGTGCCCGGCGTGTCGGTGCTTGGGGGGCGGCTCCGCTCCAAAGGCTGCGGGGCAGAGGTGGTGGAGAGGGGTYACCGGTCTGCGAGTGTGGGGCAGGGCGGGACGGGACCGTCCCCACTCCGGCGCGGCGTTTATGTAATGCCAGGGCGGCGGGACGGTGGTTCGCTGTGAGGCGCGGCCCCGGAAAGGGGCTTCTGTCAGGCAGCGCGGGTGCGCTCAGGCTGCTCGCAGCCCTGGCGGGGGTCGCCGTTCGGGGGCCGCCCCCCGCGGGACACGGGCCCTGGGGCGGTCTGTCGGCAGCGGCGGGGCCGGGGGCGGCCGGGCGGGTGTCCGGAGCGGCGGGAGCGGCGCGGGGGTCGCGGGGCCGCGGCCGGGGCGGCGGGAGGGGGTTTGTTTACATGTCGCCTCACCCTAGCTTGAAAGGGCCGCTGGGCGGGTGAGCGGCGGGCGCGGCGGCCAATGGGAGAGCGCGCGGCGGTGGAGGCAGCCAATGAGCGGGCGCGGAGGGCGGGGCGGCGGCGTTCGGGGTAGGCTGCGCTGGGTGCTGGGCGGCGGGGCGGCCATGTTGGCCGGAGGTGTGTTAGTGGGTCAGGGCCGGGCCGGGGGACGCGCGGGGGACACGGSCACCGAGCGGGGCTGTGGCTGCGGGGGCCACCCGCGGCCCCGTCCCTCCGCAGCGCTTTGCCTCACGGAGGCTGTCCCAGCTGAGGTCGGGACCGGCCCGGGGCGGTGCCCGCGCACGGGGGGTCCCCTTGCCCGCGCTGAGGGGAGGACGGAGCGCGTTCCCGTCTCCTGCTCCCAGCCCAAATCTCCGCAGATTTGGGTTCTAAAACATCCCGGGCCGCCTCAGGAGCCGCATGCGGGTCTCAGCGTGTCCCCACACAGTGTCGAACGCCTCTCGGGGTCCGGTCGAAGCTCACTAAGGCTCCGAGCCGGGAGCACCTTGCCAAAAGCCCCTCATGTCACCGAGAACTCAAATCTAATCATTATTATTCCCCTTTGTCCCGAGGGTCCCCGCCGTGGGCGTTWTTCCCTGCCCGCGGCATCGCTGCCGTGCCCTCCCCTCGTCCCTGCCAGCCCCGCAGCCCACGGCATTTCTCAGGGCATCGGCTGCTGGAAGTGATCCGCTATCAAAGGCAATTTCGCTGTCACACTCGGTATAGGACACACGGTGTTTATTCAGGCTTCCCCATGCAACAGGCTGAGCGGCTCGGAGCGCTCAGCTCTGCCAGCTGAAATGTGCGATTCTCGCTTAAAGTGATCGTGATCGTTCTGTTGCTGTCACTCGAGGGGTAACTTGTTGAAATCATGCTCTGCATAACATGGAAAACAGAATCACATTCTCGTATTGTCTTTCAAACACTTCYARATGTTTTAAAGATTGTGTTTAAAAGGCCTCTGAGGTCGCTTAASCAAGGGCTTCCGAAYATCCTTGTGGGGAAGGTTAATTATGATTATTATTAGACATGTTTTCACAATAATAATTATAGAGAGGTAGACACAGGTGCTTTAGAAATGTGYTCGATTTTTATTGTTGGCAGCTTAAATGAGAAGTCAGAATTTCTATGGAAAATAAATCATAGAATCACAGAATGGTTTGGGTTGGAAGGGACCTTAAAGATTATTTMGTTTCAACCCYYYKSCMWKGSMRGGRMMMCYTTSMMYKKYCCMRGGKKSYWCMARMCCYRYCCAWCCTGGCCTYGGACAMTTCCAGGGATCCAGGGGCAGCCACAGCTTCYCTRGGTGCGATAGTTCTCCTGCAAGAACMCTTTGCTGCTAAAACAATCTCGATGGGATTCCTTTCTAGAAGCATAAATTAAAGTACTTCAGAGACCTCATACAGTGTCTGTAGCYGGTATTTTACCTGAGCCAGGAAGGAATTGCTTTCAGTTTGATGGGAATATTGCCTGATAAGAGCAATTGTGCAGCAGCGGCATCAGCATCAGAGCATCCTCCCCAGGTGTTTTATAAATAATAAGGCAAACAGCCTTGTGAAGGACAGATTGAAGTGCCATCAGCATTAGCAGGAATTAATGGGGAACAAATAGAAGCATTTGTCCGACTTATAAACTGATAGTGTGGGATAAATAAAAGAACCCATTGGTTTAGGTTCCCATGGCCTGCATGTCCATGCTCTGTGGTTTGGGAAGCTTAACTAAATGATGTTTTAACATCAAACCTTGATAAGGAGGTTTGGCAMTGCATAAAAAGTGCTTCAGAGTTGGTATTGGCATGAAAGTCAAACCAGAAKTTTTCTGAAWATTGTAAAGGTTTAGACATTGCTATAATAATTTCCCTGGTAATTTTTTTTTCAAATCCTTCTGGTTTTGAACTATTAAGCCATGTTTTTTTTACTTTTTAGACAATTTTGAGTGATGAATTTTTCAGATTTGCTGCTGGCTTTGAAGTATTCAGTACAGATACCCCATTTCTAACAAGAGTATAACAATCATAATTTCACAGTATGAAGAGCAGACCAGACTGTACCGTTCCCTTCATCATAAGACTTGTGTTGCTTTTTGTTTTTTCCTGGAAACAAGAGAATTAATTTTTTTCTTACTCTGAAAGACTCTACCCTATCAGACAAAAAATACAGGAACAGCCATCCTGTTGGGATGTAGAATATTGCTGGAGGTTGGAAGCTGAATTGTTGTTTAGTTTTGCTTTTGTTTTTTGYGTTTGCTTTCACCCCACCCCACTTCAGGGGAAATCTATGGCTCAGAAAAAATTTGAATGTTAGTTTACTACTAATTCTCATGTGCAAACAACTTTTCTAAATCTGCAGTTTTATTTTAATAAAGGTTTATGCTATGAATGTTCTAACTCTTAACAAGTTTTTAAAATTAATTGAAGTCTGTTAATGTAGTTCTARTAAGTTTAGCATGCTGCACAACCCACTCTTGGCACTAAAATAAGAATAAATTCTCAATCTTTGTTCCAGAACATACAGAAATGTGCTCTAGTARGAATATATTAATCTGGGCATGGTTGTTATAAAATATGTCCATGCAGCATGTTTGTTAGTTTAAAAAATAATCACTTTTTGTTTGCTGCAGCCTCTTGTACGATGATAAATATCAATCCAGGCTGGGATATAAACACGGGCTGGGGATGCACAGGTGGAGCAGCCCTTGGGAGAAGGAGCTGGGGGCTCTGCTGGGTGAGAGCTGGACCTGCCCCATCCCAAACCTCCCCCTGTGCTGGGCTGATCCCAGCGTGGGCAGCAGCAAAGGGGGGATTCTGCCCCACTCTGGTGAGACCCCACCTGCAGAGCTGCTCCAGCCCTGGGCCCAGCACAGGAAGGACCTGGAGCTGCTGGAGAGAGCCCAGAGAGGCACCAGGATGGKCAGAGGGAKGGAGCAGCTCTGCTGGRAGGAAAGGCTGGGAGAGCTGGGATTGTTCAGCCTGGAGAGGAGAAACTCTGGGGTGASCTCATTGTGGCCTTGCAGGRCCTGAAGGGAACCCACAGGAGAGATGGAAGGAGATGATTTACAAGGACTTGGAGTGACAGGACAAGGGGGAATTGCTTCAGATTGACAGAGAGTAGGGTTAGGTGGGATATTAGGAGCAAATTCTTCCCTGTGAGTGTGGTGAGGCCCYGGCACARKGTGCCCAGAGAAGCTGTGGCTGTGCCTGGATCCCTGAAAGTGTCCAAGGCCAGGCTGGATGGGGTTTGGAGCCTWCTGGTCTGATGGAAAGTGTCCCTGCCCATGASAGGGRTTGRAATGAGATKAGCTTTAMGGKYCCTTCCAKCCCAAACCATTCTGTGACTCTGATTCCATCAGTTACTGGGACCTGCCTATTTGCTGACAGAGCTGGAGCACCCCAGAGCTGGGAATTACTGTTGGTAYRGGGGGGTTCATGAGTTCCTCTGTTCTTTGCAGGGCTCATGGGCTCTGCTGCCTCAGGTSTTGTGTGTGTGAATGGATCCCAGAGCTTCTCTTTAGAGGTGTCACTTCCAGGTCTTGAAATCTGTGTGCTGTGGGCAAGTGGWGCTGGAAAAATAACTCTGGAGGAGGAAGGGATGGTCAGTGGAGGAAAGGGAACAGAGACAGTGAAGTAACAGTTTCCCTCTCCTGAAGGGAAGAGGCTTTGAAGAAGTGAAGCAGTCTCTGTATCTCTAGTTTTTTTAAGTGGCAAAGCTCCGTCAAACTCAGTGTCTGGGGGTCTTAAGCAGATGTTTTTTTCTCCAGGATAGAAAAAGCAGGGAGCATAATGTCTTAGATGCCTGTGCTGGCATTTTAATATAAATCCATCCTTGAGAAGGTAGCGGGACTTGGTACTTTGGTGAGTCCATGAATGAGACTGCAGTGGGTGGAAACACAGGAAGATGTTTTAAGAGTGTATTTGCTCACTGCTGTGAAATAATAATAATAATAATAATAATAATAATAATAATAATAATAATAATAATAATAATAATAATAATAAACTTAGTGTCTTTGTGATGGGAGAGAAAAGTAAAATAATTTTTTAAGTCTCGATAATAATTGAAGACTCATGTAGGAAAAAAAGAAGATAACATTACTCAGAAACAAAAGTAAGAAAAACACAGAATCACTGAGGTTGAAAAACATGTCCAAGGCCATTGAGTCCAACCTGTGACTGATTCCCACCTTCTCAACCAGACCAGAGCCCTGAGTGCCACATCCAGGCATTCCTTGGGYACCTCCAGGGACGGACTCCACCCAGCGCAGTCTGCACGTTCTCAGCTTGAAGACTGCCCTGAGCCGAGGTTGTTCTGTAATAGAAAACAAGTTGGCACAAACTGTGGAAGGAAAAAATGTTCTTAAGAGAARTGCAGGAGAACTTCTTGCATCTCTAACTGCAGTATTTCATAAAATATCCAGATACAGCCAACAATGCAYGGTACATAATGGTTCTTTCCAAGCACACAGCGTAGTTTTTGTGCTTTCTCTGAAATTCAGAGTTGGCCATGAATGTTTCAGCCTGAGCTTTTAGGTTTAATACTGTCAGGCTCTCGTGAGCTATTTTTTTATACCTGCATCAAAATTGTGACTTTGACAAGCTGTGCTGTGTGATGCAGTCACCAGCATGAAAGTGTAATTGTTCCTGTAATGCACTTACAGCAGGCATTTAGCTGCTGGGATAATAAGCACTGTGCAGCCAACAAAACAGCACAGCCACGCTCCATGTGCCTTTCCAATGGTACAAAATGCATGGCTAAATTGGGCCAGAAATAGCAACTTTAGTTACAGCCACGGTACAAATGATTCACACAGGTGACCAAGGAAGACTTTCAGAGGGGCCAACCTGAAAGCTGCAGTTTGGGGTTTTCTTTTCTAGGGGCTTCTTTGAAGTGCTGTGTTGTGGCAGGAGGGTGTTTTACTGGCCCAGGGGAGCAGCACATCCATGGGAGATTGCTCTGTGTGTCCTTCATGGTGTTTATTTGGAGTTTAGCTGCTGCTGTGGGCTGGGTCAGACCACTAATCCCAGGTAATGCACCTGCGGTTCCCCTCTGTGAAGTTCAGTCTTCCCAGGGATCTTGGTTCCTCTTTAGGAAGTATATATTCAATATAGGGGATTATTTTTAATTAGGATTTGTCATTAGATTAATTAGATCTTTACAGAATAAGCTTAGGTTCCTTGTTGATGACTGATGGGATTTTAACCAATGTGTGTGTGCATGCCTTCCTCAGTATCCCAAATCCTTAAATGCTAGATGAACATAGCTGTTCCCAAGATGCACAGAATCGGGCTGGAAGAGACCTTAAAGATTATTTATTTCAATTCCCTGCCATAGCAGGGACACCTTCCACTATCCCAGGGTGCTCCAAGCCCCGTTCAGCCTGGCCTTGCAGGGGTCCAAGGTCAGCCACATCTTCTCTGCACACCCTGTGCCAGGGCTCCCCGCCCTCCCAGGGAACAATCCCTTCCCAATTTCCTACCCTGCCCTCTGCCAGTGTGAAGCCAATCTCCAGGCCCTTGTAAAAAGTCCCTCTCCATGTGTGTTGTGGTTCCCCTTAGGTGTCCTGCCCTTCCTCAGGCCCCAGTGGAGGAAGGAGCCTCCTCCCAGGAGCAGGGTCTGGAGCAGAGCTGGGCACTGSTGGGACTCCAGATCTGCAGACACAGAACCAGCTCCGGGCCTGGCTCCTTAATCACCTTAATGTGATTTCCCTGCRGGCTGTTTCCAGAGGAGCCGGCACCCTGCCCACTGCCTCGGGCTCTGTATTCCACCTGTGCCTCTGCCTTTGGGAAGGGCTGATGGAAGGCRTTAATGGAAACTGTCCTGAGGAAGAAATTCCTGCTATATTGATCTTCAGTAATTCTTAATGCTGCTGTACTTGAGCTCTGCCACAGCTCTTTTAGTTCATTCAGAGCTGCATTCATTATAGATAACAAACAGCTGGACTATTCTTTTCTAACTCAGTCTTGGGCTGAAAGTGCCAGTAATGATAAATTCCTTAAAAATGGGACTTTAACTGCAGTGTACAAATTCCTTTCCTTCACAGCAAGTTTTGATTTGACACCTGTGCTTCCATATGTGTTRCTGACTTCTGCTGTATATCTTTATTTACCAGTTTGTGAGAAAATACTGGTAGTTAAATATAAACACCGGGAGTCTTTTAATGATGATCTTGATCTTTCTGGGAAATTTGGAAAGCAGKTGAAAGTAGGGCTGCTTTGTAGGGAGCATGAGGGATGCCAGGATTGTGCAGSTCCCTCAGGCAACATCTTTCTTTTTATGGTTTCACTGTGTTTTCCCCCTCCACAGACCTACTCAGAAAAATCCTGCATTGTAGAATAGTTGACTGGATCCTACTGGGATTCAAGTCACATTTAAATATTAATATTATAAAATGTCAACAACAAAATATAAAGAGAATTATGGGAATAATCAGATTAGTTGATACACTGCTTTGACCTGGGAGGAYGTGCACTGTCATTCTTAAATGGGGCAATAAGTTTATCACTCCAGTCTTTGAGATGGTAAAAGTAGTTTGACATTATGTTAAATGTTAAATCCTTTTAACATTTAAGGATTTGGAAGTAAGCCAAAAGCTGGCACCTGGTATTGTCAGTTGGTTGTTGGTGAAATGAGCATTGGTACAGATGAAGTTTCACTCCCCTTTGCTGGTTGTGTGTRGAATGGCTTGTGGTCCATGTTCTAAGGAAAAATACCACAAAGAATAACCAGTGAAAAGCAACAAATGTTTGCTTTCTTTCCCCTTTGCCTCATGGAGAATTCTGGCAGTTTCATTGTGAACGCACAAGGTGGTGGTGATGGTCTGGTGGTGGTGTCAAAGTACTCATCTGATGTTCTGGAAGGAAAGTGCTTAGGCGTGATTGGCATTGAGGATTATATCCTTCTCMCCTCTGTGTGTATGTCTGAGAACATCAGGGTTTGTTTTGAAGAACAGACCCTTTCTCCTAGCCCAAGTGAGGCTGAGAAGTGACTCAGCCACTCGTGCCATGTCCCCAGCTGGGAAGGACCAGTCCTGCTGTGGTGTGGCCTTTGCTGGCTCAAGGGAGATGGGATTGCTGAAGCCCATTGCCTGGAATGCAAACTTTCTTTAAATGTCACTTTTAAATAAGTAAAGGGTTCCCTGGAGGGTTTGGAGCAGAAAGGAGCTTTTCTCAGAAKGAGCTGGCTCATTCACTGCAGCGCCTGTGAGGAATGGCCACTCTGGTAGGGGTAGCATGGGTTCAGCTGAGAACTCCTGTGTAACTCTTGTTCTTTTATTCCAGCAGCTGTTTGCAAAGCAGGCTGTTTTGATAAGTAAAGACTCCTTTGCATAGTGTCTGTTTTTACCACAGTCTGATGGTCCATATGCTAAAGAGGACAAACTAGCAGAGATACCATCTGAAAGTGGGAATAATCACGGGGATGCTGTCATGTGCTKCTGGGGTAGGGCTCTGAGCAGAGCTCTGCTGTGGGAGAACACTCAGAGTTTACTATTTGTTTTTCTGAACAGGAGAATAAACACAGCCTGAGCAGATTGCACCAAAGGCTGACTTAGGAGCAATGCCGAGTGRGGCTTTTCCTTACATTGTTCAAAATGCAGGATTAAACAGAATATGAGGCTCGCAAGAGTTGTTAGACAAACATCTGAAGTTGGGCAGGTCTATAGAAACTCCTAWACTGGTAAAACTACCAGTAGATAAATTGGTCCAATTTCAACATATGCCTTACTTGAATTAATAGAGAAACTATTTTATTAGACAGCTGTGAATTKGGCAGTTTTTAATTTGTTYTCTTGGGGAMSTCTGTCYCTTCCACTCTGCTGCTAGATGGTGTCTGTGATCCTCCACCACTAGATGTTGCTGTGTGAGTGATTGATGTAATCTTATCTGATGCTGGATGGATTCATCCCTGAAGAAAAGGAGGAGATATCACCGAAACAGTATTTCTGCTTCTTCTGAAATTAGTATTTTGAGACTTTTGCCTGAGACATTTTTAGAGTTTATTGGCTCTGCTACGTTAGTCATAAAGGTTGTCTCTCTCTTGGATACCCAGCAGTGTGCTGGTTGTTGTTCCCAATTTGGCAGGGTTTTCTCTTCAGGTGTGTCTGTARGGCTGTTGGTCTCAGCACTGACGAAAAAAAGGCAACAAAATATAACTTGGCCAAAAACGTTTTTGCAGCAACTCTGTCCTGTAGCATCTGTGTCTTTTCRTTCAGTGAAAGATGGCAGGGGAAGRAAATTTCTATACATTCCAGCATGAGGAAAAGTCATTTTTCCGGGGAAATTCTTGCCTTTGGCTGTTTTTTAAGCTTTCACCTTGTTGGTGAAGGATTACTCATCTCCTTGGGGGTTTGCTGTGTTTATTCTGCACAGAAGTCTACAAATAGAAAAGCTCCATCAGGGTGAACTGAAGTTATCCTAAGGAAAAATTTCATTGCATGGATAGTGTAAACTCCCTGAGACTGAAGTAAAGCTGGAAAGGAATCTACAAGTGAATAAAACAAGAAGTTTGGAATTGGATTTGGGGAATCTGGGCTTGGAAATGCCTCAGGTAAGTCTGCTAGGATTTTATTTGCTTCTGTAAATAATTTTGCTTCTGTTTAAGAACACAAGTGACCAGCACTAGCAGGGAGAATGTGTAAGAGATTAAAGGATGTGTATTTTGTAGGGTCCCTGTAGTGTCTGTGGTGGAAKCTGTGGTGCTGCTCTTGGTCTGTATTTGTTCAAGCTTCAGCCAAGTTGTCTCTTGGTGAGGGAGGATGCCTGGAGAGCAGAACAGCCTTTTATTACTGCAGTGATTCACACATCAGCACACTGAATGACTTTCAGCAGCACAGTGTTTCTCCCTTCCCAGCCCTCAGGGTGAGAGTGTCTAGAAGAGAAATTGAGGTCTGGAATTAAATGTAGCAGAAGGCCTTGCTGCCCATTCCCTGCACGCCCAGTCATCCTGCGTAATGCTTTTTTTTGCCAAATTTCACTTTGTTCTTGAGAGAGAGGTAACACTCTCAGTTTACTTGTCATAAATTTTGCTTTTGCTACAATTTCATATGGAAGTTTTATGAATTCTAATGGCTCTAAACACAGTCCACACTGCTTTAGTACAAAATTATTTGTATTAAGGGAAAGACGCTGCCTACTGATACTCACAGATCTTGCCAGGACTGGCCCCCATCCCCTACAAATGCTAAAATACCCCAAAACATGGCAAACTTATGTTTCAAACCAGCAGGGAAGAATGAAAGAGCAGTGAACGCTCTTGCAGCTCTGTGGTGAATAGAAATGTGTTCTCTGATTGCTCCTGCATGTTGTCAGCTGCTCTTGAAGCATTCTGTGGCCCTGGGGATGATKTGCTTATCTGTGGAGGTAAAAACCTGCAGAGACTGGGCTGAAATGGTGATCTCTTTCTGTTAGTTGAAGATGATAAGATGCATTTTTGTATCATGTGTGAAATGTGTGTCCATTTTGTTGTAGCCCAGTGTGAGTGGAATGGACCCTCCTTTTGGGGATGCCTTTCGGAGCCACCTGTTTTCAGAGCAGACTCTGATGAGCACGGATCTCCTGGCGAGCAGCTCGGATCCAGACTTCATGTATGAACTGGTAGGTCACCTCTGTGTGTCCAGAGCTTCCTCTCCTTTGCTGACACCAAGTTCCTGTAGTAATGAAGGGGTGTTTGTTCAAGAATGCTTCAAGATTATTCATTATTGCTGGCTACTGCTTGTCCAGCAAATGTGATGCTTTCTCAGCAGGCACTTCTCCAGACTTCTCCAAACTGGGACAGGCTCAAATACTCTTTGCACTATCTGAGGCTGCTCCAAGCCATGTCCAGCCTGGCCTTGGACACTTCCAGGGATGGAGCAGCCACAGYTTCTCTGGGTGACTGGTGCCAGGGCCTCCTCACCCTCCCAGGGAAGGATTTCTCCCTGCTCTGTTCTGTTTCACCCAAGCTCTGAATGCTGGGGAAGCAAAATAAAAGTTGACTCACGAGCCACTTACAGGAGCATTCTCTCTTTTCTTTTCTTTTCGCCCTGTGTCAAAGGAGAAAGGTCACTTATGGTCATTAATTGGCCTTGTTAGAATGAGTTTTTCCAGGAACTGGTAAACTCAAGCAGATTCTGTTAAGCACACAGCAAAGATTGACCTAGATTACAGAGATGCCTGTGATGTCTGTCATATTTTAAATACATGGATATTGGTGCTGGTTTAGTTCCTGCTGAGCAGATGGATTTGCAATAGCAGGAAATTTCAGTCTTCATTAGAAGGCCACTGTCTTCAGAAAGATCTGTTGCTCAAGCACAAAAGCTGAATTTCTTTCTGACCCTCAAAAAAAGGTTTAGTCGAAAGCTGAGGTCTCTTCCTCTGTCACCACTCTCTCAACACTTCACTGGAATTGAGCTCTCCACACTAGATTAAGCAGAGGAAAGAGATGATGGGTACTTTTTTTGTAATAACTTTTAACTTCTCTTATTATTCACAGGACAGAGAAATGGACTATCAGCAAAGCTCCAGGGACAACTTGCTTTCCATGGAGGACTGCAAAGACCTTGAGAACTTGGAGTCTTTTACGGACATCCTGGACAAAGAAGCTGCTTTCACCTCCAAGTGGGAGCAGTGGGACACCTACTGTGAAGACCTAACAAAGTACACTAAATTAACCAGCTGTGACATCTGGGGAACAAAAGAGGTGGATTACCTGGGCCTCGATGACTTCTCAAGCCCRTACCAGGATGAAGAGGTGATAAGCAAAACACCCACACTGGCTCAGCTGAACAGCGAGGACTCCCAGCCCGTCTCRGATTCACTCTATTACCCCGATTTGCTCTTTAGTGGAAAACCAAACCCTTTAAATTCTTTGTTACCYGGCAAAAAAATGGCGAGCAGAGCAGCGGCGCCGGTGTGCTCCTCCAAGAACGCGCAGGCCGAGGCCGCGCTGTCGGACTGTGCCCAGAAGGCCAGCAGCAAACCTGCCAGCCAGCCTGCTTCCAGTGCCCAGATCATGGCCAAGACCAAYGTGTACAGCAGCGACAAGGTCAACATCCACGTTGAATGTAAAGACTACGTGAAAAAGGCRAAGGTAAAGATCAACCCGTTACCGCCAAGCAGGCCCGTGCTGAGCCAGGCACACGCCGACGCGGCCAAGGAGAACACCTGCTACTGTGGGGCTGTGGCAAAGAGACAGGAGAGGAAAGGACTCGAGTCCCCCCATGGSCACAGCACAGCTCCTGTTTTGCCTTTTAAAGAGACTCAGGAGCTGCTCCTCAGCCCTCCCCAGGAGGCCCCGGGGCTGGCTGTGGGYGAGAGCAGTCTGTCCGCCAGCACGTCCGTGTCCGACTCCTCGCAGAAGAAAGAAGAGCACAATTATTCTCTGTTTGTAACAGACCCTTTGGGTGAACAGTCAGCCAAAGGAGACCCCGAGGAAGAGGAGGAGGATGAGGATGATATTGAAGATGAGGACCACGATGAAGGATTTGGCAGTGAGCACGAGCTGTCTGAAAACGATGACGAGGAAGAGGATTACGAGGACGATAAGGACGATGACATCAGCGATACTTTCTCAGAACCAGGTACCGACATTGGTGGGCTTTGGTAATGTGGAAGTTGATGGAGTTGTCCCCCTTGTGGGAAGGAAAGCTTTTGAACTYCTGGTAGTTACAGATGAGCAGCACTGATCTTAAGTTGTGAGCTTTCMTCCTACATTTTCTCAGTGCTTTGCAAAATGCAATTAGTTCAAAGTATACAAGGTCTCTGGTGCCCTGTTTGTTGAAAAACCCCAAAAGCTGTGATCGTGAAACAAAAATAATAATAGAAAAAACACGAAGCCCAGCTGTAGGCTGAGGTTAGAGCAGATGCCTGCAAGTATGGCCTTCTTTTTTTGTGGCTCAGTGGTGGAATGTGCAGAGCTTTCTTGCACTTCTTGTAGCTTGGAATTTATCCAGAGTTGGATCTGTCAGGATGAAATCATGTCCTGAGTGAAATGATTTCATCATTACTTAAGTCCTACTTGCAGGTACGGCTTTTCCACAGAATCCAAAGAATGGCTGCCACTGAAACTAACGGAATGTTTCTTGGTGGTTTTCAGCTCTAACACTTAGTGGGTCTTCAGAGGATACTCAATTCCTCTCTCCYGCCTGTAGAAATGGAGCTCTAACAGCAGAAATAAGAACTAACCTTCACCTGGAAGGTAACAAAACAGTAACATTGTATAAAAATAAAATCTGCAGAGAAGGATTGTAACCAAGTATTCATTTCATTGCACAAAGTATTGCAATATTCACATCTGATAAAAGCCTTGTAGTAGAGTATAAGAATTAAAATGTTCAGACATTTGGCAATATGTAATTTTGAGGGGATAAAGCAGCTGAAATTTTTCTTTGTTGAGAGCAGCAGCGTCCCTAAAGCTTGTCAGTGTTTGTCATAATGAACTCTCTGATGAAATTATTTTCTAATTAGATTTCCTGTGTTGGCATTAAAYTCGTTAAGCATTATGCCCTTTATGTTACTTTCCCATGCACACAACACATTTTCATGAGCATTTTAAAGCCTCTTCCTCCCTTCTGGAGTGAACTCCCTCTGCTTTCTGGGGCCCTGAGCAGCTGTTCCAGCTCTGCAGCCCATGTTGYCCTGGAAGCCTGGGATCCATGGAGAAAAGAGGTTGTGTTATATGCTGTTGGTGGAATTAATTAATTGTTTTACTGACCAACAATCCACATTCTGCAGTAACTGAGGAGCTGGGCTTATCCAAGCTTGCCAGACCCTTCCATGAATGAAGCTTAAAGCCATTCACCTCCAGTATGGTGATATTAAAAATTTCCTCCTTTGTTTTGTTTGTTTTAGTAGGCAACATCTCCAGGTACTTTAATGATGCCAYTCTTGTGCTTTGTGTTGCTTTTTTACCTCTGAAGGTAAACAGTGGGGGGAAGCATCTAAAAATAGGCACAGTAGAGAAAATTAAACCTTCCACAGCACTGAAAGCAAAATCAGTTGGTATTCTGAATGAGGATGTAATTTACTGAAAGGACAAAAAGCTGCTAGTTGTTGCTGGCCCTTGATGTTTTTTATGCACAATTTGCTTTTGGTTATTCTTCATGTATGTTTATAGAGTGAATGAAATGCTTTCTTCAAGTGTTATCTGAGGAAATATTTAGATAAAGTGAAGGAGAAATAACTAAAAATGTGCCTGGCTCTCAGGCAGTTTTGGACAACAGTGTTTTTATTATCGCCATGACACAGATTTAGCAATTTTGGTCCCCTGCAAAGGTGAGTTATTATGGGAATTACCAGCCCAGACCTTTTCTAGCATTTAAACGTGGGGGGTTTTGCTATTACTTAGTATATTTTTTCCTATCTCATTTAGTAGGAGGACTTTTAAATTAACTGTTTCTGCTATCAAATTGTCAGGAGACTGCAGAAATGGGAAATGCAGCAATTTTTTCCGTTCTCAGTAGCACTGGCCAAGAAGTTAGTGAAAAAGTGCTTGTAGAGACATGGAGATTATTTTAAAAAGCTGCATTACATCAGTCTGAGCACCTGGACCGTCAGCTGGGGGAAAACCACTCGGAATTATTTGCCAGAAGCCTCTGTGGTGAAGTGGTTAAGAGGAGGAGKTCTCTGGGTTTGTTTCAGTGGGGCTATTTTTGGTTTTCACCTGGTAGGATGCAGAAGTCATGTGCACACTGTTCTCTGTTCTACTTCATTTAACCCTGGTGAATTTAAACCTGAAACCACAGCAAGGGATGTGAATAAAGGCTTTTAGGAAGGGTTTGGGAAGGGCTTGAAAGTTAAATACAAGAACCCTTTCAGATTTCTTAGAAGCCTGCTCTGCTGTGTGATCTTTGCTGAGAGGAGGAATAAATACAGCTCAGAGCAGCTAAACAAGTTTGTGTGTTAGGTTAGGACACTGCACTGGATTATTTTATGTAACTTTATAATGGCAGCAGGTCAGTGTTGGGCTTGCAAGGCAGGATGCATTAAGTCAATGTAATTTAAGTTGCTAACTTAATTACAGTTTGAATAAGCAAACAGGAAGTCCTGATTTTAACCTTGTTGTACATTTGTACGCTTCAGCTCTTACAGAGATTTGTTTTCATTGGTTGGATTAATTCTGTGTTATCGTGAAGATGGGCTCCATTTATATATTTCTGTCTAATGAGTTACAAAGCTTGTTTTTTAGCTGGAAAGCCAGTGGTCTTTTTGAGAGTATTTGGATGCTAATGTCAAACAGCTTTTGGGTAAAATGGAGCCACAGTTAAAATATTTATGGTGTTTAAAACTATATTTAATGTAAATTGTCAATAATTTCGGCCATACAACAAAACTGTATTCTAAAGCACGTTTCATTGTTTGATTTGCCTTTAAAATCCTGTCTTTCCAATAAACCAGAGAATGAAAGTAAATTAGTTGATGAAATGACAAGAAACAGAACTTCAGGATGGATTTCATCCTCCTGCATGCATGACTCTTATCCATACTTGGGGTTATGACGTGAAAGTCAGACCAAAGCAAGAAAGTTTGTTTTTCCTCTTTCAACTGGTTTTTCAAGCACAAACAGACTAATTGAATGGACTGTTTTAAAAAGAAGAAAGTGTTGTTTGTGCTGGTGGAAGATGAAGCAGAGCTGAAGCATATGGGGTCAAGGCTCACTCAGCCTGCAGTCCACCTATGGGGGGCTTTTCCTTAAACTCTATCAAAGTATGTGATGTTCAGAAATGCTCCTTTTTTGAGTAAATGTAAACTATTAGTATTTTATACAAAAGGCAGTGCAGTGGTTTCAGATTTTTTTTTTCCTTAGTATAGATTATCTTTATTTTCTGAAGCRTATCTGGGSTTTGAAAASCTGTGGTTTGCTTTTACATAGTTAYGGTAAAATATTTCTGTGWTGTGGACARTGGCATTACAGTTTTCATGTCCTTCATGAACAGTTAATCATATCAAGTATATCATAACTCACCTCTAAAATACTGTACAGCTTTACTGTGGATCTTTTATCTTCATCCCACTACAGAGGAGGAAGATGTTTTAACAGTGAATGTCCAGATCACTTCAGCTTAGATGGTTCTTTGATCACTGTCCTGATACAGAGCCCCTTTCTCCAGCCTAGCAGAGATCGTGGTTGGATTTATTCCTGAAGGTGTTTGGACTCAAGGAACAGCAGGAGTTGGACTMGATCCTAGTGGATCYCTTCCAACTCAGAGTATTYTATAATTGAATAATTTTTCCATATTGTCTTTTGCTAATCCATCTTTATTACCTGCTTCTCTTTCCATGCTTTTTGTCAAATGTGGAGGTGAGTTAAGATTGTGCTCCTGCCAATTTATGGAGAAAGTTGTCAGGGTGGAAAAACACTGTCCAAGGTCTGCTCTGTGTGCTTGGTGCTGRTGGGATTGTGGGGGACAAGAGCTTAGGAGGTCAGAGAACATAAAGGAGCTTTCAATGCATAAATAATTTGGGTTTTTTTCAACTAATGAAGCACTGTCAGAGGCTCAGTGTCTATGGCTGGATTTAAGGCAAGTACCCAGGAGCAGTTGATGCTGGAAACCAAGTCTGTTACATAATGCAAAACAGAGCTGTCTGTGGTTTTGCTCTTGAATTCTCAGTCCACTGCTAAAGGGCTACAAACAATTCTGTCACCAGTATATAAACAACCCCCTGCATCCTTTTAGGGTATGAAAATGATTCTGTGGAGGATTTAAAAGAAATGACTGCAATATCCTCTCGGAAAAGAGGCAAACGGAGATACTTCTGGGAGTACAGTGAGCAGCTGACACCATCCCAGCAGGAGAGGATGCTGAGGCCATCTGAGTGGAGTCGGGACACACTGCCCAGCAACATGTACCAGAAAAATGGGCTCCACCATGGTAAGAGGAGAGTCCTAATCACAAATGACTGCCTTCTCCTTGTGACACCTCCAGTAGCCCAATTCCCCTACTTGCAAGTGCTGACAAGTTGTGTTTCATTGAAACACTGTAAGTCTGTTGCTCAGGGTTCTGCAGTATCCAGGGGAGGCACAGTGAACACACAGTAGGGACTTTCAGTGTGGTTTCTTCCAGAGGAGTGTGGATGAATTGAGAATTGTGACTTCCAAGAGCTCTCAGTGGAAACCCCCAGAGTTCAAAGCTTTCTCAGTGTGATACTGTAAATATTGGATGGGTGGCTTGACTGCTGCTCACTCCTCATGGCTGCTCCTTTCAGTGCTGCCTGTGTTCGCAGGAAGCTGCGAGGGATTTGGGATGCCAAGTTCAGGGGGACTCAGTACGAGCTGAGGACAAGCACTAAGGCACAACTGTCTCTCTCTGCTCCTCCCTCCTTGTTTTCCTCCTTTGAAAGCAGCACAGTGAAGCAGTGACTCCTCTGGGAACAGACTATTTCCTTACGATGCCCTCTTAGAAACTGAAACCAGTTGCTCCAATAACTGTGATTTATTCCCAGTGAGCAATTACTGCACCACAAACATGACTGACATCACCCAAAACAAACCACTCTTAGGGAGATTTTTGTTTTCTTGTCACAGGACCTCTTTTAGGCTGCTCCATTTGATTTTGGCTTTGAAGGAGCAAATTAAACCAACTTCCCTGTTTGTAAGGTTAATGTTACCTTAGAGTTGAAAATTACTGCTTTTGACATTGCAATTGGCTTTCTCTTAAATCAAAAGATTGACTTTTGATTGATACTTGTAGATTTCTTCAGGGAAGAAAGCATTTTTTTTTCTTTAAATCTCCTTAGTTTTTAAAACCTTCTTTATCCTGTAGGAAAGATCAGTACCTGAAGTCCCTATCACTGCTTCTCATGATGGAGCTCTGAGCAGCCTGGYCTAGTGGAAGATGTCCCTAYCTATGGCAGGGRRTGGAAAAAKATGAGTTTAAGGTTCCTTCCAACCCAAATCACTCTGTGATTCCATTATTCTATACTTGTTATTAAACAACAAATAACCAAGAACTCAGTCTCACCAGATACTTGGACACTTGACCTTTAAGTCAAGTGCAAAACCAGGCCTTAAAGAGCTTCAAATACATCTAATAAAAGGGGTTAACTGGTCTTTATCATTTCATCTCAGCATCACTGAAGATTGTTTCAGTACCAGGCCTCAGCACTCAGAACTTTAACAATAGGATTATTTAGGAATTTAATCCACTCGAGTGTGCAGGAGGATGTTTTGGCTGCATATGAGTTAACAAGTTTACAGCTGGAACAAAACAACAGGGTTTGAACTTGTGACATACATTTTTCAGCACGGCTGTGTGTGTGCTCTCTGTCCCATCCAGTGGCGTGGCCAGCAGTATTTGCTCTTATCTGATCTGGATAGAATATGAATTGTATGAATTGTACAAAGCTCTTTGTCTGGAAATGCTCTTTCAATTGTGAGAGGCCATGGGGATCACCTGATTCCGGCCCATTCTCCTGTCAGGAACAAAGGATCCTAAACTGCCCCCAAAAAATGCATATTTAAGAGTATTTTCTCACGGGCTTGTGCATKTATTGTGTCACTTCCCAACTCCTTTTTCTGCATACTTACAACAGGAAAATATGCAGCTAAGAAGTCACGGAGAACTGATGTGGAAGACTTGACTCCCAACCCCAGAAAACTCCTCCAGATCGGTAACGAGCTGAGGAAGCTGAATAAGGTGATCAGTGACCTGACACCTGTCAGTGAACTTCCCTTAACTGCCAGACCCAGGTCAAGGAAAGAGAAAAACAAGTTGGCTTCCAGGTATGCATTGGATAAAGCTGCATGGATGAGAAAATTGGGATTTTTTTTCAACTGAATGATTCAGATCTAAATAATTTTTGCCTGAAGAGATCCTGCTTCACATGGCAGCTCCTGCTCTGGGAGTTGCAGTTTATCAAATGGGAATTACCTGTTTATCAGAAAGCAGGGCAGCTGGCACCCTGGGAGCTGTAAATTTGCCTGTTCCCTAGATAAGGATGGGTTTCCCCTGGAATTGGCTTTCTTAGCTGGGGGGCAAACAGCTGGTACTGTGATAAAACCCAYGAGTGTCAAATGTGAGCAAATGCAGGTAGCAGAGTGTTTTCAGTGAAGATGGGTGAGGAGGGATGAGTCTGTGCATCAGCTCTGGATGGATTGTTTGATAAGTTCATGTGGCTCTGGAATTTCTAATTCTTCCCCTCTTCTTGCTATAGGGCTTGTAGRCTAAAAAAGAAAGCCCAGTATGAAGCCAATAAAGTAAAACTCTGGGGTCTCAACACGGAATATGGTAAATACAACTCTTCCCATCCTGATTTTTCTTTTGTTCGGACAAGTCTGTATTTTGCACTGTGAAGTAAGCTGGGTCATAGAGAAAAGAGTTGGTACAAACCCAGCAATTCTGTTGGTACAAAACCAGTCCATTTCATAAAGTGAATGTAAATTGGGAACTTCCAATGTTGAGCTACTTTGTAGATGTTTGCATGTAAGGTCAATAGTGAAAATATTTGATGTAAGGTATTATACTTAATTTTACAATACGTATGATGTGGTGCCTTTGACACAGATAACTCTGTGTGAATAACTGAATCCCTTCCAGGGGAATATGCTGTAAAGCTAATCAATGTTTTTTTCTTTGCAGATAATTTACTCTTTGTCATCAACTCCATTAAACAAGAAATAGTTAATCGGGTGCAGGTACCTAAAGATGACAGAGGAATCAACATGGAACAAAAGTTGAACATACTTATTAAAGACACTCTTGGTAAGCAGTGAACTAATGTATACCCTAATGTATTTTCATGGATATGAAGACACAGAATCATAAATACCCTGAGTTGAAGGGACYTCAAAGCTYATCCYATTCCACCAGGGACACCTTCCACTGTCCCAGGGTGCTCCCAGAGTGTCCAGTGTGGTCTTGGACACTTTCAGGGATCCAGGGGGCAGCCACAGCTTCTCTGGGCACCCTGTGCCAAGGTCTCCCCACCCTCCCAGGGAAGGATTTCTTTCCAATAGCCCATGTAACTCTGCTCTGTATCAGTGTGAAACCATTTCCCCTTTTGTTGTCACTCCAGGCCCTTGTAAATGATCCCTCTCCATCTTTCCTGTAGCTTCATCAGGCACTGGAAAGTCAGTTAGGTCACCCCAAAGCTTCTCCTCTCCAGGTTGAACAATCCCAGCTCTCCCAGCAGAGCTGCTCCATCCATGGTGCCTCCTCTTGGCCTGCTATATTCCATTGCAAGCAATTTCTGAAATAGAGAAAAGAACCTTCTTCTAATTTCAGTTGTGTCAACCCAAGCGTCCCCTGGCTTGGTGTCACCTGTAGGAATGTGCCGTGAGCAGTGACCTAAGAGCAGCTTCTCTTGCCCTCCACTTGCAGGACTTCCTGTAGCTGGACAGACATCGGAGTTTGTGAACCAGGTCCTGGAGAAGACAGCAGAGGGAGACCCCACAGGCGGCCTGGTCGGGCTCCGAATACCCATGGCAAAAGTTTAGGACRGGATTTGGGCTGTTCCTGGGTCAGGTTCCACCTGTGCTGTCGAGTTCCTCGTTGTAAATGGCATTCTGGTCTGCATGTCAGCTTAGCATCCTGTAAACACTCACCAATAGGTTCCATGGGTTTCAAATAACAGTGTAGGAAAACAAATCAAAGCCTGGTAGAAAATGCTGCAGAGCATTTTTGGACCATAAACCAGATAGTTTCAAAGCTGCTTTAAGCTCAAGTGCAGAAATGAGAGTTCTCTTTCGAATGATCTAGGACCAGAATATATCACTGTTGGTTTAGAAACAAAACCTTGAGTTTGCTAGTGAAAACTTTCAGCGTATGCCAGACATTGTGACAGGTTTATGGTCCAAGTGAAATAAGAGGAAGCATTTTTTTGGTGAAGCTGTCAATTTAGGGAGTTTTTTGTTCTTTTTTATTTTATTTTTAAATAATTGGATTTTCTTTTCTTGTTCTTAGAAAAAAAAAGTAAGCTTTCTTTGCAACCATTAACTTGTACATAGCACACGCAGCATTAGAGCTAGTGTGCCATATAAGACTTTAATTTTCTGAGCTTAATATAGTATTTAAATGTCTGTGCAAGCAAGAGAAAAAAAAAGTATATTCTTTGTGCCTTGTATTTTGTGGGGAGAGCTATCAGTGTAAGCTGGTAAAGTTTTGTATGAAGAAAACCCTGAGGGGCAAAACCAAGCTGTATAGATGGTGAGATTTTAGGTTTTAATGTATTTGTTCCAGCTCTTAAAAATTTTTGAATGTATATAGGAATATGTTGAAAATGTAGATATATGCCACAGAGTCTATGTATTGTATAAAAGATGGCTCTAGAAAACTCAATTTCGGTACTTTGGCCGGAAGAAAACAAATACTTGCACATTAATGCGATTGTTTATTTTTGTACCAAAGACAAATGCAACTGATATGGCGAACTGCCAGTCTAAGTAAAGTTTTGCACAGCTTATATGATACTGTACTGAATGTAAAAACAAAAGAAAAAAAGAAAAAAAATTAAAGGTCAGGGTTAGGGATCTTACTGAACTGTGAAATTTTTTGTTTGGGTCCAATTATCTACAGAAGGAGCATTCATACATAACAATATTATTTTGCTGTTCTTGTAGTTCGCTTCCATGGTAGATAAGTTGGTGGCCGTCTTGGAGTCTTTAAATCTTTTTTTCTCTGCACTTACTGTAGGAGATTTTAATATATTTGGATTTTAGTAAGCTATTGGTAAAATAGTTTTCGACTTTGAGAATTTAAAAAAAAAGGTATTTAGCTTGTTGTAGTATACTTCCACCAAACAACCAAAATAAAATTATTTTTATTGTAACGTGTATATATGTAAAGAGAAAAAAAAGAGCTACAAATATCTAATTCCTTAGTTGCCACTTTTCCAGTTGATGTATTATTATGCATGTGATGTTTCCAAGGATCAACACAGGCTTCAAACAAAACAAAAAAAAAAAATTTATAGACTTTTATATTTTTGTACAGGTATTTCGAAACTAGCTTCTTCAGACTTATATGTGACTTATTCTTGTTAATTCAGTAGTTTCTATGATTGAGAAATATTAACACAAAGTTCTTATTTGCTCTTCTGCTAATAAGAGTTGGCTTTGTAGTCAGTGTTAACGTACAGATTAAAAGCTTTAGCCTTTGATGAGAAAGTCCTTTATCTCAAGGCAAGATCATTCTCTGGTTTCATGGACCCCCCTCCCCCCCTTTTCCTCCCTGTTCTTTCTCTCCCTATTTAAAGATGACAAAACACTGTTTACTGAAAATAGAAATACCAAATATTTTCAAATGTAGCTGCTGAAAAAAAATGCAAAAGTCCATGAAGGCTTTCTCCCCACTCCCTTTGGGGAATTTCTCCACTTCATTTCTAGTTTGTCTAAGTTTGTTTGTACTGTGATTCCTTTTTGTTTATAAGTAGATTATTTTTATATCCAAGCTTGTACTATAAGAGAAAAAAGCCTGAATTGGTAAAAGTGCAGGAAGAGTGGCCGGTGAAGGTGGTGGCCCTGCCACATTCACAGCTTACTTTGTACCTAAATGTTTTGGAAAACTCAAAAGGGAGAAGGAGGCCAAAATACCACTACTGAGCTGTACAGAAAGTCTTTCCTCCAAGAGGCTGAACAAATACCCAGGGCAATTTAGGCAAAACTTTGTAAATCCACTTAAGACTTGCAAAATCTGAGTGGAATGTGGGTGTTTTCATTTGAGGCGTTTGTGTTGTTGTTGTTTGGGTGAGGTGAGAGTTGGCTGCTGCTTTCCACAGTGGGGCTGCTGTGTTCCTGTTGTAGCTGGTGCAGTTCTTGTGGAGCTGCCCAGGGCCCATAAAACCCCGACAGAGAATGTGTCCTGTGAGCTGCAGGCCGTGTCTGTGCAGGGCTGGCACGCAGAAGTTGTCCCTTCCCCACGGGCGCTGTTCGTCCCTGTGCTCCATCCAAACCCTGCAGGCAAGGCAGCATCTCTGAACATTAAAGAGAGAGCAGTTTGAAATCAGGTAAAAAAACTTCTGTGACAAATTCAACTGACAAGGTATTTAAAARCCCCTCTTTTTACTGTCTGGGAATCCTGGGCAGCACACAACTTTACAGCTTTTTATTTTTGTCTGAAAACCAGACTATGATTTTGGTCTCGCATTTCAAAGTAGACTTTGAATCTTTAGTGAGTTCCATACCCTCGCATTTCAGTGTTTCCTATGTATTATTTTAAGTTAAAGCTTTGAAATAGTTGAGCTTTTTAATGTTGACACTTTATTTTGTAACTATTTATATGTATGTATATCTTAGAAAAGCACTTTGTTTAAAAAAAAAAAAAAGAGGAAAAAAAACAAAAAAAAAGAAACTGCGTTTTATATGATTCCTGCCACTTGCTGCTAACTCTGGGCTGGTCAGAATGC
>NW_026624225.1:0-26225 GCF_030028575.1 Malurus melanocephalus
ATTTGTTCCTGGAAAGATTTCTTGGAAAATCCAAGATGTTTGGGACTAATTTATGCTCCTCCAGCTCCTTCAAAGAAACCAACGCTTACAAGAGCTCCCATTAACCCCCAAATTTAGGAGTCAAATTTGGTGAGGGAGAAGAGGCTGAAGGAAGTCAGAAAACCTCAAATGGGGCACAGAGGTGTCGAGGCTCAGTGTAGATGTGGGGTTTGGGTTCCTCTGACCATTTCCTGCGTCCTGGAGTTTTGTTTGGGCTGAGCTGGCTCAGTCTGTCTGATTTTTTTAAAGCAGCCAAGCTTCAGAACCCATGAAATTCATCTTTAGTGAGTGATTTGTGCTCTTTTGGGAAGAGGAGGGTAGAGGAGAGCAGGAAGTGTTGGGATTTGGACAATTTGGCACACAATTTGCCCACTGTCCTGTTCTCCAAGGACTGGCTCCACAGCCAGAAATCTACGTGATGTTCTTTTTCTGGATGCACATGGGGAGAAAAGAAAAATAAAGGCTGAAATCATGGGGGAAATGGCTTCCAACTCTCCTTTTAACTTCCCCAACCTCTCAAAAAGTTGCTGGAAGCCTTAAAACTCTCCCAGCTCTGGTCTGCTGTCTTGATAAGCGCAGATAACGCACCCACAGCTCTGAGAGGAAAACAGCTGAGCTTTGGGAAGGGTCAGCCAGAAATGACAAATATTTAGGGAAATCAAAGAGCTGCAGGGTTCCACCCAGGAGAGGGGAGAGCCCGAAGGGTGGCCCCAGACCAGGGTTTGCAGGAAGGGACGCCCAAAGAGGAGCGTTTTCCCTCTCGGATTTGTGTGAGGTCAGCGTTAACCCCGACCCGTGTTCCACTTGCTTGGTTTTGGAAATGCTCAACCCTCACCCTCAGGGGTGAGATTGTTCTTCCAGGGCTCCTCAGCTGCCTGTTTTTGTGGTGAATTGAGCAATATTTGATATTTTCTGTAAAAACCTGGACTGCAGAGTGAGAAGGGAGAGTCTCTGCAGCATTGAGGCGCCCTAATTTCAGCTGGAAGCTCTGCACGACGCAAAAATTCAAATTCTGGCTGCAGCAGGGTTAAATTTTCCTGTGAGAAGAAGCCAGCACGGGGCTGTGTTTGGGATTTGTGCKGACAGCAGCACTGATAGCACAGGGRTGTTTCARTTCCTGCTGAGCAGGGCTCGCTCAGAGCCCTTTGCTGCACCTCACCCCCCTCCCAGAGGGGACACAGCCAACATGAGTGACCCCRARTGACMACAGGRACATCCCAGACYGTGCCCAGCACCAAAAAACTGGACAGCCACTCTGAATTTCCCAAAATGAGCACAGAAAAGGCTCAGCCTGGCCCCAAACCTCTGAGCCAACATCTGCTCTGTCCCCGCTGCAAGGAGCAGGTTGCTCATTTCTTGACGTTTTTTTTTTCCCATCAATGAGTGAGGAGAGCAGCTTGGCCCAACTTTGTCCTGGCCTAACTTTGCCCTGGCCCAACTTTGTCCAGGTTTTAATCTGAGCAGGTTTTTGCTGAGCTGCCTCTGCACACAGAATGGGATGAAGTTGCCAGCTCCCCACTTCCCCAACCCGTTTCCAAAATCATTTCCTTTGATTGCACTGGGCGATCTTGGCAGAATTATTCCTTGACTTTTATCAGAAATCCATAGGTAATGGTTATTTAAAGGGTTTTTTTTCTGTGCTCTCTGCTTGTTTTAATTTCAGGGAGCCCGTGGAGGAGTTTAAGGATGTATTAGTTATCATATTGATGGCTCAGCCAAGCAAGGAGCCTTTGGAAATGCACAAATTCCTTTTCCATTGACCTGGTATGTTTGAAGGATAAGGCTCTGCATGCCATTAGCAGTTGGAACATCCATAAACGTTCCTGGGCAGGTTTCGATTTGGGTTCGGGATATTTTCAGATTTTTTTTATTCCCATTAATCTATCCAAGGGTATTAATTGTATTTTTTTTTTGCTATTTATTTAATATTTTTTTTCCCCAAAAGGGTATTGGGTTAGTGTTGAACAGACTTAGTGCTCTGCTCCTGCTAAATCAGCCCCACTGATGCCCAATTTGGTGGGAAATAAATCCCTCTGGAGGCACAAACAACATCAATATTTTGCTTCTGAGGCTGTTTGGGGTTGATTCAAGGGAAAAAAAGAAGAAACTGTGACCAAAATTTGCTTCCCGTGTTCAGTGGTGCTCTCAGTTTGGTGTGGGATGATTTTTGACAGACGGATTTTCCCTTTCTGCTTCACCCCAGCTTCTTTCAGATGTAACTCTGCTAAAATAAGTTAGAAATTGGTTAAAACTTGATTATTTGATGATATGTGATCCAAGGAGATCTCTCCAACCTTTAATTTAGGTGATCCAGCCATGGAATCAATATTTGCACCCTCTCCAGGAGTGTTTTGAGAATAAATTCACTCGGGGGTGGAAATCACCTCACAATTCTTGGATAAAAAATGTAAAATTCACGATGCCAGGCTGTGGGAGTGGGAAAGAATATTCTCTTTAAAATTCCTCAGGCCTCTAAGGTTTCTCCCACCCTGCCTCTCCAGAGTCCTGGAAACTGCACCAGGAGTCAGATCTGGTCCTTAGGCGGAGAATTAATCTGGATTATTCTTACAAAACCCATCTCAAGTGAAACTTTTGCCGATATTTTTCCCAGAAGATTCTTCTCTTTCAGTCCAGAATTTTATCAGCAATTCTTATGCTAACAGGGGTCAGGAGATGAGATGTTTCTCACGTTACACTTGAAGCTTCTCATGAATAATGGCCTGTATCACCTCCATTGTCTGTCCAAAACATAAGCAACCAGACATAAGGCCAGAGGAGAAATTTAAAGAGTGCTGAATAAGCCAGCAGGACGGGCCAAGAGCTGAGATAGTCGGGGAGGGAAACAAATACAAGGTGCAGCAGATGGTTATTTGGGGAAATCTCCGAGCAGATTAACTGCCAGGCGCTGGAGAATGAGCCGGTCCCCGGTTCAAAAGTCCCCAGAAATCTTCAGAGCGAGGGGAACAGAAGCACAGACGAGCATCGCTGTGGCCAAAATAAATGAGAGGTCATTATTCCCCAGCGAATTTTCCTTAAGTGTTAAGTAGAGCACATCAGGCTTTTCACAGGAATCTGAGGGGGGCTGCCATGCTTGAGACCATCACTTGCTCCTGTGCAAGGCCAATCTGTCCGTTCTAAACTGATTTTTTATTGTCCTTTTCTCCTTCTCCTAATTATATTCTTTTTGTTCTCACTTATCTGTGTGCAGGGGGGAAGAAAACCCCAAAATATCTGCGGTTTGAGCGGGATGAGAATCCCAAAATCCGCGGCGCTGGCAATTCCCATCGTGGAAATTTGATTTTCCCCCCCAAGCCCTTCAATCTTTTCCTTCAGCGAGGCTGCAGCTGCCATCTGATTTGTATTTATATATGCTCTTTATAGATATTAATGCAATAACAGATTAAACCTAAAGGAACTGTTACCACACAGAGACATCTCGGGGGTCTGATCTCGCAAACATTAATGCCTCTGAATAACTTTAATCTTGTGCATTGTGTATTTGAATTTAATGGGGACTTTTGCGTGCCAAAGTTTCTCACATTTGCGAATGTTTGCCGCAACTTCAGACTTCCCCCATATGTTGATGTCAATTTGTTTTTGCAACCTCGATACGGTTTAGAAACCTAAGGCTCCGATCACGGTTTGTGGCTGGCTGTTTCTGCAGCTCTGTTGCCTTCGTTGGGCCACATTTCCAACGGGAAAAATGGGAAAAAATGGGAAAAATGGGCTAAATCCTCACTGCAGGCCCCACCTACTTAGTCCAGGTTAAATTTCCCTCACAAGGGATTCTCCAGGCTTTTTTTTTTTTCTTTAGCAAGCCCGTAGATAATGTGAGTTATGGCGTGGCAATGCTGTTTTTAGAGCTTCTCAAAGCTTTTTTTGAAGGTGAGTTCCTCAAAGAAAACTTGGAAAGTCGCCCAGGTGGTGCTGTATAAATAGCTGGAAATGTCCAGGTTCATCTGAATTTTTCAGGGTTCTCGGCCTCTGCTCCCTGTGTGAAGGCTCAAAGTGAACCCAAGAGTTCAGCTCTCCCTGTTGGACCATCTATTCTGTATTTTTTAGCTGACAAGAACTGTTTAGAGGACATTAAGTTTGTGATATTTCTACTGAATATAAGGTTTTGATAAAAACCTTAAGTATGGTCGATCTATTCCGTATTTTTTAGCTGTCAACTGTTTAGAGGGGCATTAATTTCATGATATTTCTGCTAAATGTAAGGTTTTGATAAAAACCTTAAGTATGGTTGATCTATTCTGTATTTTTTTAGCTGTCAAGAACTGTTTAGAGGATATTAAGGTTGTGATCTTTCTACTCAATGTGAGGTTTTGATAAAAATCGTAAGTATGGTTGATCTGGGAATATTTTGGAGGCAACCAAAAATCTTGAGCTCACCTACAGAGGTTTGAAGTTCCTGCACATCCTCCAGCAATCCAGACCAGCCTAAATTCCTCATTTTCTACCTTGAATCACACTCAGAGCGCTCTCACCCTGTTGTGTTTAACTCTGAAAAGCAGTGGTTCTGCTGGAGTTCAGTAATAATGGTAATTTTACAGCCTGATGTCAGGATAATCAACTCTTCCACCAGGAAACTGCTGTGAGCACCAGGAAAGTTTTATTTCTCCAGGTTCAACAATTTCCCTGAGACTGAGGAGAGGTGGCTTCCCCTTCAAACGTGTTTGCAGTTCACACTCACTAACTCAGGTATAAATCTGATAAGAAGCCCAATTATCCCATTCCTCAGCTTTTTGAGGGAGTGAGACTGATTTTCTAACCTGCAGGAATGTAAATAAATGGAGTTTATCCCCTGTATGGTGGCATTATTTAGGATGAAACTCCTTTTTCTCAGAGTTATCTCTGGATCTGTGGAGAGCAAATCTATTTGGGTTTTATGTCTGCAAGTGGAGCGGAGGGAGAAGAACAATGAGAGGGTGAGAAGTGAGGTACCAAATGGAAGGAAATCATCAGACACTTGAATTAATGAGATTTTTGCTTAAGTGGCACAAATAACTTTGTCCATAACTTCTCTCTCCTGAGCCCACACTCCTGGAATGCACAGAACTGATCAGTTTGAGCATCACAAAGTTGTGTGGGACAGTTAAAACCGGCCAAAGCTTTAGAAATGTATTTGGTTTGGAAATACTACATAATTATAAATCAATACAATTTTTGTAATATTACAAATATTATATATAATAGAGAAAATTCAATATTTTTAGCAGTTTTAAGCTGCCACAGCCCTGTAGGAAATTCTGATGTTCATCATCCAAGGGCAACATGCTTGGAGAGATCTGATTTAAATATCTGAAAATTAAGAATGATGCTGCTCACTCAGAGTGTGCTTAACCAATGAAGAGAAGGGGAAAAGTCCAGGGAGGGAATGATCTGAGCTACTTTAGATCCCATGGTGGGAAGAAATGAGTTTCCTGTTGGAAATTTCGCTCTTTTCATTCATTGTGGAGGGGAACTGCATCAGTAATTTCAGCAGAAGATCTTTGACACCAAAAGTTATGAGCACAGTGTTGTGTAATGATTGAATTTTAAACGTGTAATGCCTAAATTTTAAACATGTAATGCCTAAATTTTGAATGTGTAATGCCTGCATTTTGAATGTGCAATGCCTAAATTTTAGAGGTTTAGAGTGTGGAAGATGCAGGTATATTTTAAACAAGTAATGCCAATATTTTAAAGGTTTAGAAGCTGGAAGATGCAGATAAAGGCCCAGTGGTTGCTTGTTTTTTGTTTCTGTGTTTTTTAGTAGAACCCATCATTCTGGAAATCTTTCTAGCCTCTCCAGGCACTACTCTTGAAAGACAAAAAGTGTGAAAAAGTTCTTTTTTAAAACCAGGTTGGCACTATTGGAATATTTTTGTGAATTAGGTGGAGCATGGCTGATGAGGGAGCAGGAGCTGATTGTTGTTTGGGGTGGTGATGGGGTCTGAGGGTCCTGTAGGGTCCTGGTTCTTGCAGATTTGATGGGGAATCCTGCTTGGGTTAAGACTTTCACAGTCCCTGCTGCACCTCCAGAAGGAGAAATAAATCTGTGGGGTCACCTCGTGGGTCTGATGGGATCCCAGCAGGGAGAGGGAGTGAGRCCAGGGATCCTTTCTGTGCCTCTCYTCCCCTTSAGCRYRTCYTGATCCYRTTTCAGAGGGSCCTGAGCACCTGAACCTGTCCTGGAGCAGCCCTGGAGCTGCATTTTGGTCTAAATTGGGAGCATTTGTCCCTTCCTCACTGAGATACCCAGAAAATACAGAATTGTCCTCATACACATCCCTCCCCTCACCTGAGAGTTTAAACCATGTCCAGCCTTGTGATTCCATACACATCCTCTGAATATTTTAGTACCTGGATGATACTGAATGTCCCCTTCACCCCAACCCATCCTTGAGTGCTCTGATCTCACCTACCTTCACCTTTTCCTCCCATTTTCCCACCCACCTTTGCCTTTTCCTCCCATTTTTTCACCAACCTTCAGCTTTTCCTCTCATTTTCTCATCTCTTTGTGCCATCAGATAATTCTTTGTAAAAGGAACATTCCAAAACATTTTTATTTGGTTGGAAAGGGGCGATTGCAGCACTGTGGATTTGGAGCAATCCCAATAAGATTCCCAGATAAGGAAGCACAGATGAAATTCAAGACTTTTATCAGTTTTAAGCTGCCACAGCCCTGTAGGAAATCCTGATGTTCATCATCCAAGGGCTACACGCTTGGAGAGATCTGATTTAAATATCTGAAAATTAGGAATGATACTGCTCACTCAGAATCTGGACATTTTCGAGTGCTGGCTGAGGAACAACACCCTCATCGCATTAATTACTTTAATGCTGACCAGTAATTATTGTATTAATCACGTGCAGGGGCATCAGGAGCGTTGTGAAGGTTTTTAGGGAAAAATGAAAAGGAATAATGATCATTTCCATGCTGGGAATGAATCTTGGCAGCAGAATTCCCAGCAATGCACTGGACAAAGGGCTGGCTCTCAAACCTTGGGGCTGGACACAGATTTGGGCAGCTCAGGTGGGGATTTTTTACCTCTCTGTCCCCAAACAAGGAGGTTCCTGGCTCTGCTGGCAGTGGATTTTGCAGACAGGTGCTTCACCAACCCTGAGCAAGGTGAACAATCAGAGGAACCTCCTCTTTATCCAATTCCTTCACAGTGATCACTCCCCGAGCTCCCTGGAGAGCGAGGAGGAGAAGGAGCCTGTGAGTGCCTCCCAAAGGCTTGGCCAAACCTATTTTAAAAACAAAAAAAAACAAACCACCCAGGGAAAACAGCGGTGAGCGAGTCTGTGTGCAGCCACAGCAGAGGGAAGCAGATGTGAGCAAGGCTGCCCGAGCCTCCTGAAGCTCTGGGAGCTCCTGGAAGGCAGCCAGAGCTGAAATCATGGCTGGAGGCAGCAGCACCCTTTTCTCCCCTCTGCCTGAGCTGCTCCCAGACAAGAAATTCGTGCTTTATTGAGCTGTGACTGCTCAGGGMTGGGAATCTCCAGGCGTGGATGAGCTGGGAAAACCTGATATTAATGGCAGAACAGCCCCCCGAGCCCCTGGGGTCAAGGACACCTCCACAAAACCCTTTGGGATTGTTCTGTGGGTCGGGAATGGTGATGTCGCTGCTCCTTGGACCTCACTGAGATTTGGGTGCTGCCACTGCTCTTCCAAAATCTTGTGGGATCCTGGCACACYTTCAGTTGTGTCTTTGTGTCCTCTGCAGGGAAAGGACGAGACGTGGTGCTGTGCAATAGAAATATTTCCCATTTTCTTCCTACCCGAAGTTCCTTCCAGCCTCACCCCCTCCTCATCCCGGATTTCATTTTTTTTGCAGATTTTTTTTTTTTTTAGCCCGCATTCTGCTCTCCTGTTTTATTGTGGAGGGATTGTCTCCGCTCCGACATGATTTATTTATTTATTGTTCTTTGTCTGGGCACCTCAGACTGTGCTTGAGTTGCAGTTATTTTGCAAGTCAGCTCATGGGCACCGGCCCATTTTGCTGCTGTTGCCCTGGAGTTTTCAGTTCCCATCCTGGGTGCTCAGCCTGTGTCTGGCTCCCTGTGTGTGGCATGGATGGGCACATTCAGCTGCAGCATTCACAAAGCTTTCTTCTTATTCTTCTTTTTTTTTGGTTTGTTTTCTTGGATTTTTTTTTTTTTTTTTTATTTTTTTTTTTTTTTTTTTTTTTTTTTTTTTTTTTTTGTTTTGTTTTGTTTTGTTTTTTGGAAGAGGCTGCTGAAATCTGAAATTGCTCAAATTTGATCACAAATTTGATCCCAAAACACGTCAAGAGGCAAAGCCAGAAAGGATCCTTTAAGAGCACTCTTTGATATTTGAGGAAGTGAACCTTGAAMACCTCCCTTGTTTCCTGTTGTTCTATTCCTTGTTTTTCTCTCGTGAAGTTTTCTTTTCCCCTTTTTTTCYGAACACTTCCAAAGTACACGACCTCCCTGAAAGTCTCCTGCTCCCAAAAGAAGCTCTTTCTGTCGGTTTTGACCCAGGTCCATCTCCCATCCCAGCTGCAGCTYCTTTTCCTTTGAGGTGGAGCCAAATCTGCAGAAATTCGTGTCAGTTCTGGAGGTTGGAGACTTTTCCTGATCCCGAGGAAGGTTGGGGTTGGTGAGGGCACTTCACCTCCACTTTTGGGATCTTTCTGGAGCCAAAATTTGTCTCTCACCCTTAGTGATCCTCTCTTGTCTCCAAATYCTTCCTTCCAAGGTGGCAGAGCCTCTTGGTTTGAGCTCAACATTCAGAGAGGGTGTTTTGCAAGCCCAAAATCAACCTTTTAGAGAGGAAAAAAATCTACAAATGAGCCTCTTTTAATCATGCCTGTGTTCTGTGAGCTGCACTTTCCCCTTCCCTGTAGCTCTCTCCTTCTCCAAACAATCCCCCAGCGCCTGCAGGAAGGGAATTCAAATGTGCTTGGCAGCTCCWTTCTGCAAAGCCTCCATAATTTTTTGTCATCAATCCAAAAACCTTACGCCAGTTCAGCGACGTGAGGTCACCCTAATTTCATCTCAGGGCTGCTGGTGGAGTTTTTTTCGGTGTGTGTGTGTGTCTTGAGTATCCTCACCCCCTCCCCAGCTCGTTTTGTCAAGGTTTCATCGCTGCGTGGGGCAGCTCTGTCCTGGGTGTGTGTTTTGATCTGGAAATTCGGTGGCTAATTACAGCCTGGGCCTGGCAAACGAGGCTGCACGTCCTGCCCTGGGACATCCCTGACCAGCCTGCCAGGAAGAAAAAAAAATCCTCTTGAGAGGAAAACGCTCACTCAGCAGCACAAAATACCTGTCTGGAAGAGAAACTGCTCTGCTTTTTAATAAAAAAAAAAAAATAAAAAAAATCCCCGTGTGATTTCTCGGGGTGACACCCAGCCTCGTCCAGCGCGGCTTCGACATCCCCCAAAAATCTCRCCAGGAGGATGAAATTTTCTTTTCTCTTCCCTTTCTGGTCACGTTTTACCACTGGAGTTACTCAGCGAATTAATAGGTATAGAAATGCAAAGCTCTTTTCTTATTACACGCCATCGATCTGATTGCAGTGTCATTAATTGAAAGACTCGGGAAATGTGATGGATGGTTCAGTTCAGGATTCCACATTCGTTTTGGCATAGCCCTGCAGGAGAAAAGCTGCATGAAGCTGATTGAAGGGCTCTTTTTGTCTGACATGAATTATTCTTTCATTGTCAAACCTTGTAACAGCATTCAGACATAGGGAGATTTACAATGTGAAATCCTAAATGGGGTCTATTCTTAAAATTATGTTAAAAAAAAAACCAAAAAAACAACCCCACAACTCTTCCTCCAAATTAAATATCTTCTGCAAAACCCAAGGGGCTGATGTTTCTCACTTAATTTTAAATTATTCCGATGGTGAGGCCTTAAATGAATAAAACAATTGCTTTAATCACGTAACGGTTGTCAACATTTTTATTACATTCAAACACATTTGTTTGTCTGAGAGGGGTTTGTTTGTTCTCCCCACTGCTGTCATTCCCCCAGCAGAACGATTTGTCCGATTAGCTGGGAGTCCTGCTCATCCTGTAAAATCACACCAGKCTCGCTTTTCCTCTTCGGGGAAAACCTTAGGTGGACTCTGCTGCGATGTTTATTTAAGRAAATCATTCTGATTTTAGAAAACATTAAAAAACAAACCCCTCACCAGCGCTGTGTGCCGACAAGATTCCAGCTTTTCCCAGCTGCTGTYTGCAGGCAGATCTTACCGAGCCATTTCTTTTTGTTGTTTTATTTTTATTATTATTTTTGCTGTCGATCCTGGTGGATCCGTGCTTAAATTCTACCAATTCTTTTGTCTGTTTAAATTAAAAAAAAAAAACAAAAAACGATGCCAGGCTTTGAGGGGTTGGGAGATGCGACCATTCAGGAGCAGCCCCGCTCCCCTCGGACACCCCCGGAGCGTGGGGAGAAGTTGATGAAGAGTTTGGAATGCCAAGCAGCCACCCAACTTGTAGGCTCATTTGAGAATAAAACACTGAAATAACACGATCCGAGATGGGAATCGATGTCATGCCTGTTACGAGTGCTGGAGCTGGGAGAATGGCGAGATTACACAGAGCAGGCAGATTAGATGGAGAAGAGCATTCGATTACATTACATCTGATTAGTGGTGTCTATTCATCTGTGTGGGGCTTTTTTCTTTCTTTTTTTTTTGTTTTTTTTTCCCCCTTAAAGAAAGCTGGCTTGTTTTATGGGCATGGGGTGTGTTTGGGAAAGCTCAAAGCTGGAAGAATAGGCTGGAAAACCGTGGTGGGGATGGGGAGCTCTCTGTTTTTACCGCTTTCCCCAGCTCCCTGCGTGCCCAAGTGTTTCAGCAGGCAGATCACCACCGGAATAACCAATTTTTATTATTATTTAACAACTTTTCACCCTCAGAAAGGCATGGAGTGATCACTCTCTGCTGCCTGACCCCTTAAACAAACACCCTTCCCACCTGAGCTGGACATTTACAGGCGGCGAGACCGGCCCTGTAAACGAGACGAGTAATTCCCATTAAAGTGGGCAAAGAGGCTTTTTTTTTGTTTTTTTTTTTTTTTTCCCAGAGACTGAGGAATAAACGGCATCGATGGGAAATGTTGTCCTCATCCCCCTCATCCCCCTCCCCTTGCCTATCTGCATGGAATACCCTCCCGAACGTGGCTTTTTAAGGTCTCATTGTTCGGCGAAAGGGTTGACATTATTTTTGTAGGTTTTATTTTGTATTTTTTTTTTTTTTTAACTTTTTTTTCGGGAGGGTTTTCCCTGCCTCGGGAGCAGGGATGCTCCTGCTGGGGATGCAGAGCTCGGCCGCTGCAGGTGCTGCTCCTCACCCTGGGAAGCTCCAGCTCTCCTACAATTCCCAACAGCAGAGTTTGGGAACGGAGCTGCCTGGTGGGTCCGAGTTTTTCTCAGGGTTTTTCCAGCCCCTTCTTGCTTTATTTCCAGGGATGCTCCCACCCAGGGCTTCTYGGGGCAAAGCCGGGCTTTTCCTGCAGCTTTCCTTTAATCTTGAGCACCTTCTGTGTCGTTAGGAGCTCAAAYCTTCCAGCCACTGGCTGTTCCTAAAAGGTGAGGGAGCTGGGGAGGGGTTGCTTTCATTAGTTATTTGAAATTTCAGATGATTTGATTTAATTTTTTTTTCCTTTACGCTGTCTCGAGCTTAAATAAACTCCGAGTGAGGATATTTTGCCTTTGGTGTCACTAATTAGCCTCCCACGGAAGCTGAGAGCAGTAGAAAGAGAGMTAACGAGAGGGTTTGTGCAGCCTTGCAGGACTCTGAGCATATTTTACAGGAAAGGGGGGRAAAAAATGCTTCTTCTCAGCCCCAAACTCCGTGAAACCGGTTCATTTTTGGAGTTCCCCGCACTCCGAAATGCGGGCTGGATAATTTCTGCAAATTGAATGAGAGTTGGGAGCCCGTGKCCGCTCTGAGCAGATCTGTGTAAATAACGTTGTCCCCAGCCTGTGTTGTCACCTCTGAAATGCTCTCTGGATCTCAGCCTAGCTCTGTCTTTTCTTGTGGTGGAGTCAGGGTGGTGCTGGATTTCGGAGCTTTTGGCATTTTATTGGTTTTGATTTTGTTCAGGGCTTTTTTTCTTTTTAAAATTTAATTCTTTATTTTAGCTTTATTTTTTTAAAGTCCGTTTTGACTCTGACAGTTTTTAAAGGTGAGGCTCATTTTTGTGAGGTTAAGAAGAAGGAGAGAGTAAAAGGTACCGTATCTTTCTTCTTAATTGTTTGCCTTRAGTCTAAAACATCTGAAAAAAAACACCCTTAAAATGATCTTAGAAGTAACAGCCGCTTAATGAATAAAAATAATAACAGATTCAGCTTACCCTCTTTATGGACTTAACTCCAGGAAATCAGGCATCCACTCTGTCTCCTGTGCAATAATCAGTTTTCTTATCTAACAGATATGAAACCAAATACATCTCACATCATTTGCATCCTTTAACTCAGGAACAAATCTCTCCCAAAGCAATGGAGCTCCAGCTCAGAGCATCTTTTACTTTAAAGCCTTCAAGTCTCCCCCCTCCCTTCTCCTTCCCGGTTTATTCCCATCCCAGCTCAGCTTAATTTCCTTTTATTGTGTGCTTGGGCTGAAAATCTACGGTGCCGTGCCTAATTGTGCCGCGATTCCACGTTAATAACCTGGAACTTCGCATCGCGGAGAGCGCGGGGAAAAAAAAAAGAAAAAAGAAAAAAAAAAAAGAAAATCGCAGAAACAGACGCAATTATTTGTTGCTGGCTAAGTTCCTGTACGTGACCCAGGTGCTGGAGGACTATTTGCATGTGTTTCTCACCTTTGTTCACCCAGACACATGGGGATCTCGAGCTCTTGCTGACTAATTGATAGTTGTGGTAACTGCTATAGGCTCCTTGGATTAGGAATGCATGCAGACGTGTGTCTTGATCCAAACATTAAGGAACACACACACACACACTCTCACTTACTTCCACGGGCAGAAAGTCTTCGTACTATTAGAGGTGTGTGATGGAGATAGCAGGACATAAAACAGAAGAGAGAGAGACACAGGGAGGGAGAGAGAGACAGAGACAGAGAGATGGCATGCAGCATATATACCCCTACAAATAGTTCTAAAATGCGTTTGCAAATGCAGAAGTCTTCAGAGCCATCCAACAGTTCAGCACAGCCCTTTTTATCTCTTCTCTGCGGGACGTCTCCATCCAGATTACTCGAAAAAAGCGGAAAAGGTGAGAGCTCTGCCATCTTAGCTCTGAATTCATCTGATTTTTTTTTTTTTTTTTTTTTTTTTTTTTTTTCCCCCCCCCCCCCCCCCCCCCCCCCCCCTCCCACTCTCCCCTTGTATTCCTCATGCCATTGTCCATTCTTATGATGGCAGCCGCCCTTGCTCTTGAATGCGAGTGTCACAGCGGGAGCAAAAAGGGTTCAGGGCTGCATTGTCAAAGCCATGGTTGCCTATTGTTTCTTAGCCTTTCACTGCTCTGCTTTTCCGAGCCTCTTTCCCTATCAGTGGCCCCTGTCAAGGGGAGGAGTAGGGAGAAAATTGCAAGAGTTAGTCGTCCTTTTTATTGCACACTGTTATGATAAACAGCCCCAGCAATACATCCCACAAAATTAGGAATTATAACGACGGGACGGGGGGGAGAGGAAAGGGGAAAAAAAAAAAATTTCTTTGTAGGTTTGCGTTTGGCGCTGCCCCTTATGTCAAAAGCTTGGTTTCTTAGGCAAGACTTTTGTATTGGTGGTTTTTTTTTTCTTTTTTTTTTTTTTTTTTTTTTTTTTTGCCCAGCAAAAAAATAGAGGCAGCTGCAAAGTGAACAGTGAGCTATTTAGCCACAAGGTAAAAATTTCCTGTTGCTATTTGGATACTGATGCTTTTCAATTTTAAAGGTGTGTTTGGGGGGGAGGAAGCATGACTGAAAGCATTTCTCTAGCTGTCCATCCATCCATCCATCCATCCATCCATCCATCCATCCATCCATCCATCCATCCATCTCTATTTCGTGTTTTAAGGCGATTACAAGCGGGTTTGGAAAAGGCCAGAGAGGCTGTTTGCAAGTTGGTTTTATTTGGGGGAAAAGAAAATTAAAAAAAAAAAATCTCTGAGTGCAGAATGAGGTTTGTGTTTCAGCTGATTGAATCTTGTGCTGGGAGGTGAAGGGGGATGAGTGTCCTGCTCGTGCCAGAAAGTGCTGCTTTGTCAGGTCATCTCCAAGTCAAATCTTGTCACAATTTCTTCCTTTGGTGGGGAGGGAAAAAATTAATGTAGACAGGACTTTATTTGATGTTTGAGCGTGTGTTTGATTGTCTTGTGGGCACAGGCCGGCTCTGGCCGTGCTCAAAACTTCAGGGAGGTTACAAAGTCATGGCCTYAAAAGTTTTTTTTTTTTTTGTTTTCCTGCCTTGGGTATGAAATTGCTGAGAGGATAAAAATTATTTCTAAAATTCAGCCTGCCCAGAAGAGTGCAAACATATTTACGTGTTCAAGTTGCAAATATTCTACTAATTTCACTTTCAGTATTTTATTTTCTTGCCTTAAATAAAAAATAATTAAAACTAACAAAGTGAAAGACAAGCAAAGACGATTTGGGTTGTGCTTTTTAACTGTTCCTGTGAATCAGAGCATCATTTTTCCAATCCTTAAATTCACCCTTCCTGCCCTCAGTGTGCAGGATGTTTAACACTCTGGGGGTTTAATTTTTGCAAGCCTGTTATGATGTTATTTCGTCTGAGCTGTCGTACGATCAGGAATTATTAAAAGCAAACGCTGCAGACCGCTCAGATGTGTGCTGCTGGATATCTGAGCCATTGCAAAYGTCTCGTGCTATTTTCTGCTGTCTAATAATAACAGGCAGAGCACTTTGGCAGATGTAAATATGGTTTAAGTCTTAAAGAAGCTCGCAGAGGAACACTCCGGGTGCTTGGGCTCTTGCTYTTGGTTATATTTCACMATATCAAACTGGCCGAGCCTCCTGRGGGAGAGCTTTTGGTGGGAATTCAGAAAGGGGGCAAGAAATTCCACCTGGATTCCCTCTTAACTCTCAGCACGCCGAGGTAGAAGTGATTTGAGGAGCAAATTCTGCCTTTTATCCCTCGTGCCGGTGTTTTTTACACACATTTATTGTCCCGCACCGCCAAGTTCTAGGTCAAGTATGCGCCTGTTTGGAATATCTTTAGGTCTGAAACATTTTTTTTTTTTKKKTTKTTTTTTGGGGGGGAAGAAATGATGAAAGAACTCTGGCCTTGTTTTAAATCAAGCTCTGAATGCAGCCGGGGCCACCCTGGGAGCACAATGTTTAATTTCCATTCGACATCTGCCTTATATTTACCATYGCAGCCCGGGCTCTGCGTGGAAGGAGCGCTCAGCGCCGATAAAAAAGTTTGGCATCTCTTTTGTCAGGGGTTGTAATTTCTGTTCTCTCAATCTGGACTGTCATTTTGTAAAAATCTTTTGTCACCGGGAGCTGAAAGGAAAACCTGGAATGTGCAGGGGATTAAAGAAATGGGGGGAAGAGGATTCGAATGTGTGGAGCAATTCTGGGCRGCTTCGCTCTCGGAGACAGATGGTGCCTAATCCTGATTTTTCCTTATTCCAGTGTAAATTCCGAGCATCCACGGCTGAATGCTGATGAATCAGGATCAGGCCTGGCTGGTTTCTTTGCTTTTGGAGCCCCGTGGGTTTATCTGGCAGAGCTCCCCAGCTCTGGTTTGACCCTCCTGGGGGAGCGGTGCCCGCTGAGTGCCCGCCCTCACTCCGGGGTCCCACTCCTCTCCCCTCCTCTAGAACACCATTCCCAAGCCTAGGAATGGATATTGGAATAGCTTGAGGTGTTCTCTTTAGGTGGGTCTGGTGCAGGTTCTGTTCAGGTGGAGCTGGGGTGGAATTTGGTGAGTCTGGACGTTCCTCAGAGGGGCAAAAAGAAGTTTATTCAGAGCAAAGGCAGAACCATTTGGCCCCACAGATGATTTTGCAGCAAATAGGGTGATTCAGAGGGAGAGGTGCTTTAGCCTGAACTGTTTCAGGTGGAAAAGGGAAAACTTCACTTTGTKTTTAATTATTTTAAATGAATTTTATCTCCTTATTAGTCAAAACAACTCGTGTTCACGTTGCTTTTAATATGAGGATTTAAAAAGGATTTTTSCCCCCCAGATCCATTCTGTAACCTGAATTTGAGGTGCTCTGTGTGGTGTCAGCTCAAGTTCCAGGCCCCTCTTCCACTTTTCCTTRTGGGATTTCAGTGAAGCACAACCCTTGGAGTTCTGTTCTGCAAAGAAAGAAATGTAAAATATATTTTTTTTTTCCTTTTTCCCTCTCACAGGAGTAACTTGATGACTTCAGTGGGAATTGCTCATGAACAAGAGAGAGAAAAATCACCTGGATTCTTCTGGAGGTGGCTGGAAGGCTCCAGGAAAGACCTGCCCAAGGCACACGAGGAGGATCTCCCCTGTCCAGAGACCCCAACACTCCTGGAAATTCAGGCAAGTTTCATTTCCCTGCTTGGAGCTTCATTGGTGACTCCTTAGGACTTGGCACACACAGAAATTGTGCCAGCAAAGTTTTATTTTGTTAAAATTTGTGGGATTTTGGTCAATCAGAATTGGTGTCAATCAGAATTGGTGTACCTGCCAGTGGCCAGAGTGTCACTGCACACTTTTGGAGGGTTTACAGAGCCCAAAATGCAACAAGAATTACCCCAATGAGTCATTTGGGGAAAACTGAACCCTTGGATTGTGGGCTTTTTGCTAATCCCAAATCCATATCCTGTTACCAGCTGATTTTCACTGAGAACATCCCTTTAAACACCCAGCAGGCAGATCTCTGCCTTCCCAGGTTTTTGGGTTCTGCAAACCCCCAAAACCACAGCACTGCAGGGAATTTTGTGGCCAAGAATGCTCTGCAGGCCATGGGCACCACAATTCCCTGGGAATTGTCACTGATTCCCCTGTTCTTGTTTGTGGAGTTGATCCCAAAGCTGGACAGGCAGGAAAGAGATTCTTTAAAAGTGGAAGAGCCTGAAATAAAKCGTGAAAGGACTTCTTATCTTCCACTGGGAAAAGCTGCTTGGAGAGGATCACTGAGGCATGGGAAGCTGTGGGAGAAGTCTGGGGTGAAGACCAGGCAGGAATTAYTCTCCTGATGGGTGAGATTCTGCTGGGTTTCAGGAAATCAGGGCAATTTTGGGGTTGTCTCTGTCTGCTGGAAAGGTTCAGAATGCAGGGAGTGAACAGGGACAGAGGCTGAGCTGATGGAAACTGTCCCAGCATCAGCTGGAGAGAGGCCTCAGCTCTAAGTGGTGCCTTTTTCAACCTAAAACTGAAATTTGAGATGATTTTATTACAGGAGGGGATATAAAAGTGGGGCTTTATTGGAGTAGTCATGGAAGAATATCCACAAAAACCCCACCACAGGGGTGAATGAAGTTTAATAAGTTTTAGGAAATTAATAATTGATAAAAAACTCCAATTAGGAGGACAAGGGGTGATGTGATTCCCCCCAGGTAAAGCCCCTTCTCTGCAGCCCCCACCTCAATCCCAGCTGTGTTTCTTTATGAAAATGGAGCTCACAGACTTTGGATCCCAGGAAAAACCAGGATGGGATGGGGGCTTTGTGCCCCTCGGGGTTTGGGGCTCTGGAATGGGTTTGGTTTTCCAGCTGGGGAAAAGGGAAGGGAAAAATCCTGGGAAGGCAACAAACATATAAAAGAAAAAAAGGCAAAAATGATTCCAGCATCACAGGGAGAGGCAGGTGGAGGTTCTTGTGTGGGAATTTCAGGGATTCTGGGCCTGCTTGGGCTGGACTTCCCTGAGGCTCAGACAGTTCTGTGCTGGCAGATTTCATTCCTCTTTATTCAAARCACGTGAGAGACTTGAACCAAACCAGAACTTTGAAAGTGAGCGCAGCAGAAAACTTTCATGTGACAAGATTGGCAAGAACGAGGATTTTTTGATGGTTGTTGCTTTCTTTCCAGCTCGGGTCASTTGCTTTGTTTTGGTGTCGTTCCTCACGTGCTCAAATCTGTCTTAATTCACATTTCAGGGCATCATTTCCCTTTGCCTCAGGATGATTGGAGTAGGAAAAGCATTTGTGGTACAGCTTCAATTTTGTTTGTACACTTGAAATCTCCTCGATTGCTTTCTCCAAGCTGTGCATGGAATTCCCAATTTTTTGGACAGGAATTTCATTTTCCTGAGCSAGGGTGCTCAGTGTGGAAATGTTGGGCATGTCCTGAAAATTGTGGGCATTTTTTTTGTTTCTTTATGTTTATTTTGACTACTAAGGACTCAACCTGGGGGTGAGTTAGGTGTTTAAAAAGGACATTTCACAGATTGTGTTTATTTTGATTTTCCATCATTTTTTTGCGGTTTGAGAGGAGATGCTCATGTCTGGTGTCACCGTGTAGGGCCTGGTCTGCTTTTCCAATTCCTGCAGGACTTGGAGTCATTTAGAGAGTTTTAGATGGATTTTGGAAAGGAATCATTCCCTGAGAGGATGAAGAGGCCCAACAGAGGTTTCCAGAAAAACTGTGGCTGCCCCTGGATCCCTGGAATGTCCAAGGCCAGGTTGGACAGGGCTTGGAACAGCCTGGGATGGTGAAAGGGGTGGGACTGGATGGCTTTTAAGGCCTTTTCCAGCCTAAAACATTCCATGATTTCTGTAAGTTTAAGAAAATGAAAATTCCACAATTTTCCTTTATGAAAGGAAAAACGAGCTCTGCGCTGTTGGTGGTTTTTCCAACCTTCACAGGTTTTTCATGATCTTGTCCAGCTTCATCCTGTCTGGGGTGACAAAACCACTCAGGGATGAGACAAAGAGGTTACAAATGATGTTTATTTTGGTTAGGATGAGCTGAGGAAGCYCTGGGCACAGGTGGGGCCTGGCCCCAAGCCCCCAAACCTGATTTATTTCAGCCACTCCTACCAAAATCCCAACACCCGGAGCTGCAGAAAGCACCTCGGGCCCATTTTTATTTTTGGGMTGGATTATTGCTCTCTTTCCACAAACAGTGATGGGGAAGAAGGGATCCCAAAATGAGATTTCAAGTTTTAGGTTCTCATTTTGGTTTYGATCTGTGACTCGTAGAAATTGTTCAACTCAGTCTTGGATGCTCAGACTCCACTTTTTGGTGCAAAACGCTTGGATTTGGCTTCCTGGGAGAATCCCACTGTGCAAATATCACCCCTCTGAGGCTGGAGGAGCTTTAGAAAATCATGGAACATTTCTTCATTGTAAGAGCTGGGCTCTTTTTGGTTATTTTGGGCTTTTCTGGGCTCTTTTTGGTTATTTTGGCCTTTTCTGGGCTCTTTTTTGGCTCTTTTAGGCTCTTTTGGGTTCTTTTGGGCTCTTTTGGGCTCTTTTAGGCTCTCTTGGGTTCTTCTGGGCTCTTTTGAGCTCTTTTTTTCTCTTTTGGGCTCTTCAGGCTTCTTCTGGCCTCTTCTGGCCTCTTTCGGTCTCTTCTGGGCTCTTTTAGGCTCTTCTGGCCTCTTCTGGCCTATTTTGGGTTCTTTTGGGTTCTTTTGGGCTCTTCTGGGCTCCTTTGGGCTCTTCAGGGCTCTTTTGGGTTGTTTTGGGCTCTTTTGGGCCTTTTTTGGCTCTTCTGGGCCCTTCTGGGCCATCTGGTTGAAGGAGAGTGTTCAGAGGAGCTCAACAAACCCTCGTTGTGCTGAGGTTTAAACCCAGCTCAGATGACAGGCTGAGCTTCCCAGAGCCCTGCTCGTCCTTTCAGTGCCTGCTTCATCAGCCAGGCCGTGATTAATTGCAGCAGGGCTGCTTTTAATTTGAAACAGAATCTCAGGCTGAGCTTTCCCTCCGTGTACAGATCGTAGGGCTGTGCTGATCTGTAAAAAATATGACTTTAGTATAATATAATAATACATACAATAATATATATAATATAAATAACATTTATTATAATACATTTATTATTTATTATTCTATTATTTATTATCATAGTATTAATTATTTTATTATATAGTATTTTATTATTATATTATTTATATAATATTTATTACCCAGTATTCATATTTTATTATTTATCAAAATATTATTTATATCAATTATTTTATTATTTATTATAATATTATCTTTATTATAGCATTACAATATTATTCATTCTAATTGTATCAATCTACCTGGCCAATGGGTCGATTTCTGGCTATAAATGGATATATTTATCTATAAAAAATGTATATATTTATCTATAAAATCAATACATACCTGAGCAGGGAGGGGATTGTCCCTCTGTCAGGTCACCCTGAGGGCTGAGTCCACTCTGGGTTATCACTGCAAGAGGGACATGGAGGGACTGGAGAGTGTCCAGGACAGGGAATGGAGCTGGGAAGGGGCTGGAAAACTTTTAAATGAGCTGGGAAGGGGCTCAACCTGGGGGAAAATGGGATCAGGGGGATCTGAAAATGGGATTGGGGCTCTGCACAACTCCCTGACAGGAGGGGGCAGCCGGAGGGGATTTGGGATCTGATCCCAGGAACAGAGACAGGAGGAGAGGGAATGGCCTCAGGATGAAATCAGCAGGAATTTATCCATGGAAAGGTTGTTAAACACTGTCAGGGGCTGCCCAGGGAGGGTTGAGTGCCCATCCCTGCAGGTGGCACTGAGTGCCCTGGGCTGGGGACAAGGTGGGGATGGGGCACGGCTTGGACTCGGTGYTCTCAGAGGTCTTTTCCAACCTGAATGATTCCATCATCCCCAGAGTGCCCAAATCCCACAGGAACTGGGATCTGTCTCAGCTCTCAGCCCTGGATCCTGCAGTTCAGGAAGGAATTGTTGGTTTAACCCTGGAGATCCTGGGAGCAGCCCTGGGACAGCTGGACCAGGCAGCTGTGACAAACCAACAACCTAAAATGCCCCGGGCTGCACCCTGGGAGATAAAAAATCTTACAAATAACTGAAATAATTTTATTTCTATAACATCCCAGGTCGATTTTAAGAAAAGGTGACTTTAGACGTCTTCCTGAACGAATCCACCCTAAAGATGGGCATTGATTATGGTGCTCACTGGGTTTATTACAACAGAAATAGGAACAAGAAACCTAATCCTCATCTCTTGCTGCTTTGCCCCTTATTGTAACATCATTTCAATTCARTGGGATGCTTCACCACAATGGGAATATTACAAAAGTATGATTTTATGGGAAATGATGGAATTACTGTGAGTTATGAATCTGTCCTTGACACTTTCTGTGTGGATTTCAGCAAAGTCCAAAGCTTGGGAGCTGATTTTGGCTTCAGGAAAAGATTGGCAGAGAGTAAAAACCAGAAACAGAGATGAGGAAATTTGTGTCGGGATCTCTGTCAGGTGCAATTGCAGCTGGGATGTTTAAACAGAATTAAACAGTTTGTGGGGAAAATTCACGACAGGAATGTTGGGCTGGATCATGGGCTGGAAGCTGATCCAACAGCCAACAAACTGGTGGGARTCTTTCAGGGAGCTCCAAAGGATTTTTGGGTCAAAATCTTCCCAATATTTGGATTATCCCACCTTGAATTACTGACAGTGGAGTTCTCACCCCTCTAAAGAAGCRGCTGCTGGCAGAACTCAGCCCCCAAATGGTCCGAAAGGGAGCTCCCCGTGGTAACCTCAGTATTTTAAACTCACCAAACCCTGGGAAATTGCTCTCAGCAAAGTTCTGCTCTGAGCCTGAGCTGTGCCAGGAAAGGCTCTGTCAGGTCAAYAGCTCTCATTTCCTATTGAGTTTTCCTGGAGAGTTGAGTCACATTCTGGTTTAGGCTGCAGGAGCYCTCACAGGAGGAGCTTCAGGAACACCTCAGCCTATCCCTGAGTTAGTCTGGCCCAGGCAGATAGGGATAATTCACTTAACACTTCACTGAAATGGTTTCTTATTATTTATTATTATTTTATTATTATTTCTTCTTATTTTCTTAATTTTTCTTATTATTTCCTGATTATTTTCTTAGTATTTTCTTATTATTTTCTTACAATTTCTTATTATTTTATGGAATTTATTGAGTGCAGTGAGCTCAGGGATGGGGCTGATTAGAGCAAAAGCTCCTGAGCACCCCAAACATCCTTCCTTCCCCTCTTCTGGTTGCCTTTGGCTCTTCCATATTCTTCAGAATGAAGAATCAGCCTCGTTTATTTATTTCTGGATTAGTACAGCCTGGTTTTAAAGTTGGAGAAGGAACCAAAAAGCAGAATTTGTTCTTCATCAACTTGAATCTCTCTTCGTTTGCCCTGATGAGCAGCTCAGCTATAACAAGCAAAGATGGATACAACATAATATTTAGGTATAATTTATATTCTTACGAAAGAAATGAAGATTTTTACAAAAATCCCTAACTAATTGATAATTAAGCTGTTTTGCAGTTGTTTTATGGTTTAAAATAGGGTAGAAATGTGCTTGGCCATGGTTTCAGGGTGGATCCAGGATGCCAAGGGACCTGGATTTGGTGGCACTGCAGAATTCCTTCCCTGTGGCCACAGGTGAATTCCTGAGAGCACCAATTTGGGACAGAGATTTAGGAACCTGTCCTTAAAAGCAGCCCAGCACTTCAGCTCAGAAAATGGCATTAATTCCCACAGCTTTCCAAGCTTTTTACTCTCTGGTTTCCAAGGTTTTTACCCCCTTGTTTGAGTAAATCTTGCCCTGGTTGAGTAAATTACCCTCTGGTTGTGTAAATAATCCCCTCGTTGTGTACATCTTATCCTGGTGGAGTAAATCTTGCCCTGGTTGGGTAAATCTTGCCCTGGTTGGGTAAATTACCCCATGGTTGAGTAAATCTTGCCCTGGTTGGGTAAATCTTGCCCTGGTTGGGTAAATTACCCCATGGTTGAGTAAATCTTGCTCTGATTGAGTTAATTACCCACTGGGGGGGGTAAATCTTGGCCTGGTTGGGTAAATCTTGGCCTGGTTGTGTAAATTACCCCCCAGTTGAGCAAATCGTGCTCTGGTTGAGTAAATCGTGCCCTGGTTGAGTAAATTAGCCACTGGGTGGATAAATCTTGCCTTGGTTGAGTAGATCTTGGCCTGGTTGTGTAAATTACCCCCCAGTTGTGTAAATTACTCCCTGGTTGAGTAAATTACCCCCCAGTTGTGTAAATTATTCCCTGGTTGAATAAATTACCCCCCAGTTGTGTAAATTACTCTCTGGTTGAGTAAATTACCCCCCAGTTGTGTAAATTACTCTCTGGTTGAGTAAATTACCCCCCAGTTGTGTAAATTACCCCCCAGTTGTGTAAATTACTCCCTGGTTGTGCCTGGTGCCTTCTGCATGAGTGGGGATAGAAATGAGAAGCCTTGGACAGTTATGGGATGGGTCCCAGGCACAGAATGATCATTTTTCAGATCACCCCCATTCCCTGGGGTGTGTTGGGTTCAGGCAGAGGGAARGGCTGGAGCCCTCCCTGTCCCAGCTGCTGGGTGTGTGCCCACTCCTGCCCTCTTTTCCTGTTTTAATTTAGTTGGAAGCTCCTCCTGATGTTCTCTTCTCCATCCCCAGCATCCTGAGCTGGCACCAAACTGGAATTTCTCCCAGCTTTATGCACCCAGTGGTAAAACCCTCGTGGTCAGTGGCTCCACAAGAGGCTCCTGCTGACCACAGCAGAGTGTCCATGGGACTGCTTGGGCTCTTCTCCAGGAGCAAAAGTGTCAGTGGAGATTTTAAGGAGAAAAATTCAACAAAATTCCTGGAAGGGAAGGATCCCAGAACCCCTGGCACAGCTCATTTCCCGCTCTGCTGCTCGGGGCTCAGGTACCCTCAGCTGCAGGAGGTGCAAAGAGCTGAGGAAACAAGCCCTGAAATGCAATTTTTGAATGAATTCCACCCAAACTGCCTCTGTTTGCACACTTGAAGTTCAAAGAAGTTCACTTCACTCTCTGTTGGTCGTTATTTTGGGTCGGCCCTTCCTTTTTCCCTTTCCCTGGCGGTGATTTTGGGGTAAATGGGAGGCACTGCAGCCTCTGCAGGAAGGAGCAGATCCCAAATCCTGCAGGGTGATTTGGGGATCAGTCAGCCTGACTGTGTCTCTGGGGGGCTCTTTAGCAGCACTGGGGACAGGGGAGGGGATAAGGCTCACAATATCATCTCACCAAATAGGAAACACCCGACCCTACAGCGTCTCTGATGGGAAAAGAGTGAGGGGAAAGCAGTGGGGTGTAAAAGGAACTCTGCTGCCTCTGAAATGTATTTACCTGGACAGGAGAGAGCTGGAAAACTGGGCCAGCACGAGGACAGAGGGACAGTGCTCTGGGAGGTGGCTGGGGGTGAACTGGAAATGCAGGATCTGGGGCGTTATGGGATAAATAATCACAATAATATCTGTGCCTGCTCGGCCTGAGGTGCCTCACCCCGCTCGGGGTGGTGCTGGGGCCTCACTGGTGTTGGGTTTCCTAATTCCTTCTCCCCTCCTGRCTCCCTAAAGGCCTCTGTGTGGGGTTTTGTGCTTTGTTATGTCTGGAGCGGAGAGGAGCTCGCAGTGCTGAATTTCAGCCTCTTGTAGGGCAGGGAAATGGGGGTGGGTGGCCAAGGCCAAGGCTGGCTGTGGAATTGGCCATCCCTGGAAGTGTCCGGGGCCAGGCTGGAGCACCCTGGRRTAGTGGAAGGGGGTGGGTGAGGTGAGATTTAAGATTCAACCCAAACCAGTCTGGAATTCTGTGGGTGAAGCTGATGGGGAAGCAGGAAACCAAACGGGGAAATCCCAACATTCCCTTCCTCATCCATCCCAGCCAGCCCAGGAGGGATTTCACTGCAGGTGGCACAAACCTGGCCTTGGGGATGGTTTGGTGCTGAATGCAGAACCTTTCAGGCTTAGGCATGACTTCCTGGCACTCCTGACCATCTTTAATCTGGGTTTTCTGTGCYACCCTTTGATTCAGACTCATCTTTGCCTGTGGCTTTGCTCCTTATCTCCGTCCCTGATTTCACTTCTCCCTCCTTTGCTGACTTGGGGTGAAGATCCTCCTGCTCAAGCCATGAGTCATTTTTATTTGGATGAAAATTTGCATTATTTTTTAATTTAGGAATTTAATTTAATTTTAGGAACAGGTTAAATGAACCATATAGATGAYTGAGAGAGGGAGATGCCAGGGGATGTGGTGGTGTGTGTGCCCTGCTCCTATTTTCTTCCTCTTTGCTTCAGATTGCTTTTATTCATTTACTTCCTTAGGTGGGGATTGCTGAGCATTGTTTCATTTTCCTGAATTCTTTGGGCTGAATTGGTTGGAATTCATTGATAGATTTGAAATTGGTGTTTTTCCTGTAGTGCTGTGYCCTCTAACAGGAAAATTCCYRTTGTGRTTCCAGGAATTGCCAAGGTGGACTRAACTGTTGAGCATGAACAGAAAGGTGCACACAGGAGTCTTCAGGAGTGAGAGATGAGWGTTAAAAAGTAGAAAAGGAAACATTTAAATGTTTTTTTTTTATGAACTTTGTCAGCAGGAGTGAGCAGTTCTTAAGAGGAAAGTCTAGTTAAAAAATTCAGAAGAACGAAACAATAAATTTTAGGAATTTTAGAATATTTCCAAGGGGCAGATAATCCTTCCACAGCTTTGTGAGATTTATTGAGGGGAAAAATAATTGTTCATTTTTTCTATAGTGTGCTGAAGTACAGGAGGTCACCCAAATTACAAGGAGAGGAGTTGAGGGCCATAATCTGATTTCGAATCAGAAACAAGCAGGGGAGATTTGTTATTCCCCTTATCCTTGGGATATCACCTGCCAGTTTGGGATGAGAGGCTGAAACAACTGAACCATTTTGTGTGAAAAAGATGTAAAACCATCCCCAGGCCAGGTTTGTCCTGGAGWAAGGAAAGGACCTGTTGAAAATACCAGTTATGAGGAGTTCGATGCTTTTCARTTGTAATTAACTCTGAGTAAATGGTGTATTAATAATTGGGTTAAACCAATTCTTCTCTTAGAAACGTAGGTTCTTGCCTGGCCTATTTACTTCTCGTGGAAATGTAGGTTCTGTCCTATTTTCCAGGTGGATTCCTCTCACAGGATGCAYAAATCCTGTCTTACGATGGGGAAACTGAGGCACAGAGGTGTGAGGCAGCCTGGAAAAGGCAAAAAAAAAGGCTCAATGGCATTTTAGGGGCTTGAAGGAGGAGCATTCCAAATTTTAAGTGTAAATTCCTGGTGGCACAGCCATTTGTGCTTCCAACATTCTCATTGTCCCTGGCTCTTGATGGATAATTGTTGTGGGGATGAGAACATGCAGGGAAATGCACATTTAGGGGTGGG
>NW_026624225.1:27075-29754 GCF_030028575.1 Malurus melanocephalus
TCCCATTTTTAAATCCCCCCAAAAAAAGCTGAATCCCACCCATCCGTGCTCCAACCCTCCCCTGTGTCTTCTTGCTCTCTTCCCATTTTTAAATCCCCCAAAAAAACCTGGATCCCACCCATCCATCCCCCAACCCACCCCAAGCCCATCCCATCCCATTCTCCAAAATCCATTTCCCCGCAGCGCTGGGATGCTCACAATCCACCAGCGAGCATCCAGGATGAGTTTCCATCACCCCCAGCCCTCTTTAACCGCATTTGCAGCGATTTGCTCGGGCGGGGAGCCCTTGGCAGGGGTTCTTTATCATTATCGATCCCCGGGGCCGATCGGAGCGGGGTTGCCGTTGACCCTGGCAGCTCCCGGGAGCATCCCGGCCCCGCCGGGYGATGATTTCGCCGCCTGGCTTTGTCCTTGCTGGCGGTCGATCCCCGTTCCGCTCGGCAGATGGCTTTTGTTGGTGACAAAGATCGCTCATCCGATTGTGCGGGGGTAGAGCCTGTGCCCYGTCCCGCCCGGGGTCCCGGGGCCCTTCCCAGCCGGACCCTGCCCCTCCTTCCCCGGGCTGGGAACACCAGAAGGAGCCCACTTTGCTTTGGCTTTTGGCTTTTTTTTCTTTTTTTCTTTTTCCTCCTTCTCCCCAGGGGTCTGGCTGGATTATTTCTGAAGCTGGTTTCTTTCTTCTGTGAAACTAAACCAGGGGAAAAATAGATTTCTTCTTTTTTATTATTATTATTATTTGGTTGTGTTTCTTGGGAAACACCTGGGTCCCACCTTGGTTAAATCCACACCAATCCCTCCTCGGCTTTGATACAGACATCAAAACCCACAACATCTAAATAATTTTTTTTTATTTTTATTTGTTGCATGGTAAGGCATTGCATCAACCTGCCAGAAGGGATGGGGGTAAAAGTTGGGGACAATGACACGGATTTGTGTGGCACCCTACASGATTTGGGTTCCTGACCCACTTCTCGTGGTGCCAGAATCTGCTGAATTCAGCATTCAAATCCCAAAAGACAAATCTCTATAAATCAGTGTGTTTGAGGGCCTTTAGGGCACTGGGGGGCCTTGGGGGGTCACTGCTGCAGGTGAGAATTTGGGATCTGGCGAATTCGGGGTGTCCTGGAATGTCTGAGTGAGGAAAGAGGGTGTAGGGGCAGGTGCTGGGCAGCAGAGAGGGAAGGATTGTTGTGAGGCTGCAGCCTGGGGCAGGGAAAGCTCATCAATCCTTAATTGTCTCCTAATGACTGCAGAGTTCAAGGTTTTCCCTTGAATTCCAAGCTTTTGGCTCCAGCAGTAAAATTGGAGACCTTTGCTGCCTGTGGGGTGCGTGAAATCCAGGCCAGTCCAGGGCTGGGTTCTCCCCGACCCGAAATGGGACGGGGAAAGTTTCTGCCCCGTTCTCTCTGTGTGCTGCGTTGCCTTTTCTCTCCCCAAAAATTAAGAAAAAGCAGAATGGGTGTGATTTCTGCAGCAGCCCCCAGCCAGGCTGTTTGTCAGCATTTTGCTACTTTATTGGGACTTTCCTTGTAGAACCTGAATCAGGTCCACAAGAGCTGCTCAGAAAACCATTATTTCCCATTATTATTCCTTTTTCTTCCAGTGTTACTTTTCCTCAGGAACTATTTTTTTTTTAATTTTAATTTAGCGTGGTTTCACTTAAACCCACACTTTCCCTCCTAAAACCACCATAAATTATTCTGTTCCCACCTTACCTCGCTGACTGCAGCTTTGCTCACTTGGGATTCTTAGAGAGGAGGGGATTTATTTTTTTTCCCCCTGTCACCAGTGGGAATGGGAGTGGGGAAAAGGGCAGATTTAAATTAATAAAAAAAAAATGTGTTCAAGGAAAACTGCTCCTGGCGCTAAAGTCACCTTTTGGTCAGTCCTGTATGTGATCCCCCTCTTCTGGCTGCCTGCGGAATTGGATACGGGGGAAAAGGAGACAGACAATGGGATTTGGGCAAATCTGATAATTTTACATCGTGCTGGTTGGAGGAGATTTTCGGAATGGGATTTTGGTGGGCTTTGGATCCACCCCGGTGTGTGAAGCTGGGTTTGACCGGACTCTGGTTTTAATGTGTCTTGCAGTGGGTTTGTGCCTGGTGTCTGGTGCTTGTTAGAGGTCAGGGTGTGAAATGTGAAATGTGAAATGTGAAATGTGAAATGTGAAATGCAAAATGTGAAATTTCACCTCCCGTGTGGTTTGGTTGTGCTTCACCTTTTATTTTTCTGCATCAAAATCCTGGTGGGAAGGAGCCCGTCCCAGAGCATCCTCAGGAGGGGATGTGTGAGGCAGGAGCAGACAACAGGAAAAAAAAAAACAAAACAAACCTTCAGGTGCTGTGGATGGTGCTGCTTGCAAAGAGCAGATCCATGATGGGATATGAGAGGAGAAAGTGAGATAGGAGATCGGGTTTGGAACCTCAGTTCTGGAGTTTTTGCGGTGTTTTCCTGGGTGTAGACACTGAGGTTTTATTCCAAAGCAGGGGTAGGGATAAGCAGCCACGTTTTTATTCACATCCCAGCTCCATCTTCCAGAAACTGGGTGTGATCATGAAGGTCATTGAGCTACAAAAGTGTTCCTGAGTAATTGTCCTGGTGCCTTATCAATCGGGCTAATCTGAAACAGAGGCCAGACAAACTTAGGAGAATGAGAATAGATAACTTTAATCCAGG
>NW_026624225.1:32109-39292 GCF_030028575.1 Malurus melanocephalus
CCTCTGAGGAGAATTGAATGCTTGCTTTCAGCGGCTGCTGCTTGAACAGTCTGCTTTGCTTCTCGGGCAAGGCAGGWTGCAAACACCCAGATTTGTTTGGAGTGCTTCCCCAATCCCTGTGTGTGTGTGTGTGTGTCCATAAAAACCAGAGGAAAACACATTCATAACAAAATTTCATTTAATTCAGAAATCTATTTATCCTGGGCTGGGATATTGGGTATGATATGGGGTGAATTTATCCCTTTATTGTCTGATTTGGGGTGTATTCAGCATTTTCTTCCCATTAGGCTGGATTTTGACCAAGGTGATTTTATTCCATTGARTTCCAGTCAAGACATTTTGCCACAAAAGGTATTTTTTTTGTGGAAAAGGCTGATTTGTGGACATTCTTCACTGGGAGCATTTTMCTTCTGTGCTGCTTCCTCCCTACCCCCAGCTCTGAGTGTTTTGGGGTTTGTTTATTTGGGTTTTGGGGTTTTTTTTGAAGTTTTTGTTTATTTGTTTGTATTTATTTTGGTTTTTTGTTTGTTTTTTTTTTAACAAGTCACCAAGTTTCAAATTGAAGCAAATATTTTACTCCAGACCACACTGTTCTGTTTGCAAAATTCACCTTATTTAACAAAGAAATCCACCAATGGAAACAAACCAAAGGGATTCTATTTTCAAGTGATTTTTTTTTTTTTGCTGCCTTTTTGAATTTCTGAACTTTGAAAGTATTTTTTGGCTGGGTTTTGCATTTGACTTTTTTTTTTTTTTTTACCTCTTGGGGTGAAGGAAAGGCTTCTTGCCTGCCTGCCAGCCAAGAGATGAAGGTGTTCTCTGATCTGTGAATCATCCACCCACCAGGCTCCAGACAAGCAGATCCCGAGTAGATTATTTAAAGCAGGTAAAATGGAATAAAAGACCTTTCTGTGACATTGCTGGGMTGGCCCAGGGAGTCCCAGGTGACGCCTGGGGTGGCTCTTGGTGAATTCCCCTCAATTTTCCACCCTAAAATGTTCCTTCCCATCACACACAGGGTAGAAACAAGAAGTTCATTCCACTGTAAAATGTTTTTTTTTTTTCAGTGCTTTGAGCTTTCCCTCATGGATTTTGGAGGAATTGGGTTGATTTCTCCCATTTTAAGGCCCTGACAGTGCATTTATTTTACAGTCTGGGTCATTTAAACACAGATTTCACTGACATTCATCACACAAATTGCAAAATATTTACTTTCTGCTGATGTTCTGAGGCGATGTCACCTTTTACCACGGTAAAACCACTTTAACATATGAGACAAAATACGTTTTTAAGATACGTTAATCTCAATTTATCCATTCCCTGCCTTTTGCAGGGCAAAATGAAAACCCTGAAATCCTGCTGTAATATTTTTGTGCTCTCTGTCCTTTCTGGGCTGAGTCGATGTTTTGAGCTCTGTTGTTGAAAATGGAATGTGTCTTCTTTCTCCTGTCTGTGATGAAAAATAGCTTCTCTGTTTGATCTTCCCCTCGTTTTGCTAAAAAGTAACCAAAAATAATCCTTTTTTTTTTTTGGAGGGGGGTATGTCGGGCGGTAGGTGGTGAAATGTGCCAAGATTTAAAAAAAAAATAAAATAAATGTGACCCTCCTTTTCAGCGATTCCGAACTGTGAAACAGAAAATCTCTGTCCAGGTAAAAAATTTGAGTTGTCATGGCAACAGCAGGATGGCTATTTATTTTTGGATTTCCATTTTCGCTGATTTATTTAACACATTGACAATCCATTTATAATGAAGAGGAATTCAAGAAGGTTTTTTTTTTATTATTTTTTTTGTTTCTGTTTTTTTAGACCCGAGCCAAGGTTGGGTTAGTTTTCACCAGAGAAAATAAGCAGAGATAAAGAGGTAAATAAAAAGGAAACCTTGTGGCTTTCGGGGGCTTTTCTTGCAGGCAAATTCGAGTGCAGGGGAGAGTGAAATCATGCCTGAGTTGTTTATTTTATTTTTTTTTTTGGAGGAACCTCAGAGCTGTAAAACAGAACAAAGCGCCGAGGCCAGGGCAGCTGGGAGCCGCAGATTTTCACCTCCACCTGCCCTGGTTTGTGCCCAGGATGCCAGGGAAGGGTCAGCAGAGCCTTGGGGAGAGGCTCCTCTGCTCCATCTCCCTGCAGAGATCACGGAGAACCCCAAAAATGGGCATAAAATCCCGATTTTTCCTTTTGGGGTGTTCCCAGACTCAGCCTCGCCCGCTCTCTGTGGGGTTTATGATGAACTGATCCCCGCTCCAGGGCTTGGGGGGATCCAGCCTGGAGTTTGGTGACCCCAAACACACAATTTTGTTGGGTACTAAAATAATTCAGCTGATCTTGCCTGATTTTGGGGTGTTTGTGGCAAAAAGGGCGGTGCTTTGTTCTCAGGAGGGGGTGGTTTGCCCCCTTGGCCAAGGGATTTGTGTGCAAATAGAGATTTGAGCCATCCCTGAACACAGCTCTGGATCCCATGGACACCACAGAGTCCGAGGTGCCTGGGGATTTTCCTACCTCACAGCAGGGAAACGTACCAGAACACCCAGGAAATTCCTGGAATTTAGGAATTCTTGTGTATCTTCCCCTTTGGAGATTCARTTTCGGTGCCTGCCTTCACCAGCAYATWTCCCTGCTGCAAACAAGCCRAATCTTTCAGCATTTGGGCACTTGAAAACCCTGRAAAATTGGGACATTTGGGGCAGATTTTGCAGAAGGGAGAGGGGAAATCCAAGTGGAATAACCCAAGGAGAGGAAACCCAGCAGATTCCTGCTGCAAAACCTRGCTGGGAGTGTGGAGATGAGGCAAATCTCTGCCTGGATTTTCTCCCAGCCTGGTTTTTCTCCCTGCAATTACTCTGCAGGTTGGCTCCTCTCTGGGATTTGTTTTCTGGGATGGATTTGGGTGACTGAAGAAGAACTCAGTGAAAATTGCCAGACTGGCAGGTACTGGAAAAACCTTCCATCATTTTCTCCCGTTATTGCTGGTTTTGGCCTCAATCTGGGCTGGTTTTTAGGACAGCACCTGACCAAAGCGTTGCACTTTATTGAGGCCAAACCTGTTAATCTGTGAAGCACGGGCTTGGTTTTGAACCAGGCACTCCAGGAAAAGGTGAGGTTAGGAAAAAAAWKKWMAAAAAAAAAAAAATCAAATGTTATTTATGTTATTTCTGGCTGGGATATCTTGAGCCTGGAGGGAGGAGAGCGTCCATCAGCGATTTCTCCTGGTGGAGCATCCAGCTTGCAAATCGTCTTTTGGGGGCTGGGAGTCGYGGGGGGAAGGGTGGGAAAACCCAAGGAATCAACTTCCAGACATAAATACAATATGGACAAGTCATAAACATTATTAAAGCAAGTCTATCCCTGCAGGGCAGGTTTTTTGCTCATAATGCTTTCCTGATTGCGCTTCCGCAGCGCCGGGGAAGTGAATAGCGGGCTGATTATCCACGGCCCGTGATCTACAGCAGCGTAAAACCGCTCCCTTTGTGCTCCAGGGGGGAACTTTGCATATTTCCTGCGAGGGAGCAGCCGTCCCGCTCCTCGTTCYGTGACGGGCCCGATCCCAAATGTGGTGCTGTCCTTGGGGGGCTTTGTCCGGGGCGCTCCTCGTGTCCCCATCACCAAACCTGCTCTGTTTGTCATCTTAAACATGACCCCAAAAACGGGCCATGGGGTGGGGTCACAGCCCAGGCTGAGCCAGAAAATTTTTGGGGAAGTGGGCGGAGCAGGGGGTAGGAGATGTGTCTGGAAAGGCACAGTGTAGCAGAAAATATTCTTCTTCTTTTTCTTCTTCTCCTTCTCCTTCTTCTCTTTCTTCTTCTTCTTCTTCTTCTTCTTCTTTTCTTCTTCTTCTTCTTCTTCTTCTTCTTCTTCTTCTTCTTCTCCTCCTCCTTCTTCTCATTACTATTATTGTATCATTATCAATAATAATAATGATGTCTCTGCAACCTATTAATGGAATTGCCACTGATTTCTTTTTTAAAAGACAAAATGTGAGACAAATCCAAGTCCTGTTGCAAAAAGCTCTCTGGGAGCCTTGTCYGGCTCATCTCAGCTATCACAGAATATCCTGAGGTGTGGAAGTGCTGCTGGTTTTATTCAATATTCCATGTACAGCACAACACTGCTCACTGGGAGAATCTAGATCAGATCTGTGATCAATAGTCTCAAAAAAATTATCCAATCTTTATCCAAAGATTGGTGTTGGCAAAAATACCCCGTAAAAGACCCCTTGTGCTGATGCAGTCAGAGCAGCGGAGAGTTTTTAAGYAGATGCTCAAGGTGCAGTCGTTTCATTATTCAATTATGACAGAATTTTCCCCAACAACTTAATGAACATTCATTTGTGATGTATTAAACCATTTTTTCTGTTGAACATAAAGATCAGTGCTAGGAGCTATACATTCTGAGAGATAATTGCACCGTGTAATTCTGGTGCTCTAACAATTTATACTGAAATATTGATGGATATGTTCCAACATTCTTCTTCTTCTTTTTTTTTCTTCATTCTTTCTGCAAGCATATTTCGTAATCTTTTAAATATCTCTCCCYTGAAAACTTTAATGTAAAGTACAAATCCTCTTATGTAAGAGGAGTTTAAGGCATCTGGATWCTGCAAACCCAACAAAAGCATTTCAGAGCCGTTTCTATCCTCAGAAATAAAAGAAATTGGTAGCAGAAGGTATCATAAATAGGAATGTATGAGGAATATGCAATAGCAGAAGGGCATGACTAAGGAAAAGTGCAGGGCTCCCCTTTAATATCAGAAATAGAAAATATCTGTTCTGGTTTCTCATTAGCATAACTAAGAATCAAAACCCTTCCATTTTCAAATGGGAACTTATGCTAAGTGACATTTTGCATAATCTCCTTAGGGAGAAACCCTCTGCAGTTCTGCTSTGTGTGGTTCCAGCATTGACCCAAGACCAGAATTGAGAAACTGAGATGGGATGAGGTTTTACAGAGAGTGAGGAGCCTCCCAGAGAGGGAACCTGGCTCACAACCAGGGCGTGGAGCAGCTCATTCGAGGTGTTTGTGCGTTTGCTGTGAAAATCAGACTTCAATCAAGCAGATCACGGTCATTAATGAGCAGCCAGGAGAAAGCATTTTGTTGTGAATTCATACAAACTGCCCAGAAAACTCTTGGGTTTGYTTTAGGAGGGAAGTGCTGGGAGATCCATGAACACTGAGAGCTTTGCTGGGGTTAATTAGCACTSTGGGGTTAATTGGCACCGAGAAGTGGAGGGGTTTACCTGTAACATGCCCTGGGTGCCTGGTGTGGGAACAGAACAAACTGGAGAGGAAGCCCTGTGAAATCCCCAAATGAACGTGTCACACCCTGTTCAGGTGTGACCCCACAGCTCAGCTCCCGTGTCTGCTCACCTGGGCTGTGTTTCAGGTGCCAGGGGGTTTCTATTTCCCTGCAGAATTCCCCTCTCCACCTTGGTGTCTCTTTTGGGGCCTCTTTCCTGCTCTTTTTCCCTGCCCCATCCCTGGGAGTGCCCAGGCCGGGCTGGGTGGAGCTCTGAGCACCCTGGGCTGTGGGAGGAGTGGAACAGGATCATCCTTAAGGTCCCCCTGAACCCAGGGAACGGATTCATCATTCTGTGATGATTAAGCAGGGTTTGTCCAGGCAATGTCCTGAGCCCTCCCTGCTGTCCCCAGCTTTCCTATGATGCCCAAATCCAGGTTTATCTAACCCAGAGTCCAGACAGAATTGAGAGAATCAAGAGCAGTTCTGTTATTGCAGGGCCTTCAGGGCCATTCAGGGCAGTCCCAGCCCAGCCAGGGGCTGCACCCACAATGGACAATGGCTCACGGCTTTTTCACCCTTTCTCACTTTTGTCCATTTGCACAAAATCGGGCCTGAATCCTCCAATTGCAGCTGCAGCCAATGCAGTCAAAAACTCCAACTTGGCTCCCCCAATTCTCTGTTGTTTCCATCTCTTGGATGGACGGATGGATGGATGGATGGATGGATGGATGGATGGATGGATGGATGGAGGGAGGGAGGGATGGATGGATGGATGGATGGATGGATGGATGGATGGAGGGATGGATGGATGGATGGATGGATGGATGGATACAGCTCTTTGACAGAGGTATCCATGGAAAATAAGAAGAGGGGTTGTGTTTAGTGCCAAGGATGAGCAGTGGGTGCTGGGATCTTGTGGCTCAGGAGCAGCATGGGGAGGGTGTCAGGGCGGGTGTCACCTCTGGGTGACCTCAGTGAATAAAGCTGCCTTCAAACCACTGAAAAAAAAACCCCATTCTGTCACTCCAGGGGAAATTCTGGTTGGATTTAAGGGGAGGAGGAACCCCAGACCCAGGAGAGCGGTGCAGCTCAGCGAGGCTGTGGCATCTCTAATCTTGAACACCCTCAGAGCAGATTCCAGTTTTAGGTTAACCTGAAGTGATGATCTGAGTGATGGTTTGGGTGCCTTCCAGCCATCTTTTACCCCCTCTGCTATTTTTTACAGAGCTCTGTGGCTCTCCTGAGTTTTTTCTGGATTTGCAGACAGATGAGGTGAAGCCTCTCCATCCTCTTCCTCACTTCCAGCAGCATCTGAAGGCCCTCGGTGCCATTTCCCACATTTTTGGGCTGTTTGATGCACATCCCTTCCCTTTTTCCTTGCACCCCTTTCCTAYTGACTTGTTGATCCCTCAGAGTAGATTTTTATGGCCTTGTTTTAGAGAAAACACGTCCTGTGGGTGTTCCACAGGAACAATTACCTTTCAAAACCCCTGAAGATGGGCTGAAAGCATGAAATAAGGGGAGATTCTGGATGTGTAAAWAAAATTTGAGTTCTTTTTGGTAATCTGGCCCTTATCCCAGCTTTTTTGAAGGATGATCATCGTTCCAAGAGAGGTTTTCATGGCCTGCAGAATGCACTTTATATTTCACTGTGTAATGGAACCTTCCCTCCGCTCAAGGAAAACAATTTACAGAGCTAATTGCTGAACTCTGCAGATATAATCCTGGAAATGGGTGCTGTTAGATAAGAGTTTATGTTAAAAAAGAAGAAATGTTCTGGAGGAAAATTATTGTTTAGAGAGARCATTGATTTGCATGAATTAATGTTTTCACTTTGGCTGAGAGTTAAAAATGGATACTTAAGCTAAGGCTCATTTAAGTGTCACACAAATGCTTCGTTAGTTATGGTGTGAGCTGAAATCCATTGTTTGTTTGCTTTTTTGAGGCCC